>NW_008632886.1:6782-23832 GCF_000691845.1 Merops nubicus | reverse complement strand
AACGTACAGATGTGGGTGGGTTTGTATGTATATATACCTATCTCCTTCCATACTTATTTATGTATCTATAACTGTTATTCTCACATTTAAAAATACTAAGTCGGATTTTTTGGGGGTATCAAAACTAGAAAGCACCAATGTGTTCTGGGAGTTCACAATATTACATACTAAGTGACAGGACCTATTAGTATGAACTTAAGCACTATTATGAAACTTATCTTTCTATTTTCGACTAGGAAATCAGCTGGTTATCTAAAGAAGTCTATTTTTTGACAGGTAGTTTAAGATGGTACAAATTTTAATAAAAGCTTCTCTGTTTCTTAGAGCTCATATTTAACCTGTTGAACTCCCTGCCTGTATAGTGCTTTTACTGGCTTAGCATCTAAACTACAATTAAAAACACATTTTCAGGTTGTGTCTTCAGATGTGGCTTGCTAGTATGACAGGATGAGGCACAGGAACCTTGATAGGCTCTCTGCTTACTGTTTCATTTGCTTTTGTCACAAACTTACTTTGAGGACAGGGTTATTAGGAGGTGGCTGGCAGATTTCTGCCAGTCCCATCCTTCTCCTTTGACATTTGCTCAGTGTTTTGTGTGTGCATTTTCTCCTTCAGTAGTAAGATGTAGAAGAGGGAGCAGAATCCTGGACTGCAACAGGCAAAGGCTTTTCAGATGCCACTGAGAAATATCATATCTTGTAATATCTTGAAATATCATATCTTGTAATGTCTTAAAAATATCATCAGACAGGTGTTGCCCTGAAGGTGCACTTCAAGGTGCACTGACAAGGGGGTGGCAGATTGACATACACATAAGGGAGACAGTGGCCCTTCTGGAGAAGCAGTTGGCAACCAGACAGGATGCCCTAAAGCCTCTAAGTGGATTAGATACTTGTGTATAGACAAGTGCATTGCATCCTTTAGTCACAGCAAGAGTCATGAGATTGTGAGAACTAGAGCTACAAATCCTGATCTTGACCTATTAATATTAAATACAGACCCAATCTTTGACAAAAGACAGTAAAGCAATGGGGCTGCCTCACAGTCATAGTGAAGAATATCTCTAAGATAAAAGTTGTAAGCAATTTTTCCAATGTAAGGAGAAATGGATTGGAATAAATACCAGGTAAATATAATCTCTTAATACTTTCCATAGGAAAAGATCTTCAAAGGAGACTTCTTCAGTATGTATTTAGGTTGTGGAACTCCCTGCTACAGAGTGGTGTTGGTGCCGGGATTTTTTTCTAGTTCAGAAAGCAGTTGGGAAAACTCATGGAAGGAGAAACCATCAAAGGCTATTACACTGTTGTATCAGGAAACACAAGCTAGTCACTTCTCTTAAGAATCTCTTACAGCAGCACAGAACTGCACACTGAAAGAATATTGCATTTCTGCTCTTTGAGCCTTCTTTAGGTGTCAGTTCTTGCTGATTCTTAGAGCTGTATGCTGACCTGTGAGATCTGGAGTCTCACCCAGGATGCCCAGATTTAGGTTTTAGAGCTGCCTTTCACATTTGGCTCATAATGTGCATGCAATGTTTGAGGTTTGTTTCTACATTCAAGATTCCTCTGAAGAGAAAAAAAAAAAAAGGATGTCTGTGATTCATTTACACAAGTAAACACCTCCTCCATTATAGACTTCGTTATGAATGGAGGTGCTCATGAGGTTTCATTTATTTCAGTCTCAACTAATTTAAGTTACATTAAGTTACAATGATGGATTATTTGTGACTTCAGAATCAGAAAGTTTTTACTTAATGCAGTCTATCCTCTTCAATTATGATGTCTTTTTGGGAAATAATAGCAAGAGGAAAGAAACTAGAACACCTGTTCCTCTTCCAATGTAAGGTTAGATAATGTTTTATATATATATATGTATGTAAGTACGTATATGTATATGTGTGTGTGTCTATGTATATATACACATACAAATAGATTATAAATGTAATGTTTTAAACATATATAATATTAGATTGTAATATTATAAAATTACAAGGGTATAAATGAGCCTTACCGAAGTGCTTTCGGGTACAGCAGTATAGAGCCTGGGCAGGATAGGATGGGCCAGATCCACAAGAGCATAGAAAGGGATGGTGATGGTTGTGCTTCTTTCTCGACAGATCATTTGTAGAACAGTGCAACAGCTGAAAAATTGGTGAGGCTGAGCTGGCAAACTGACCACCAGCCTGATTCAAAGCCTGTTCGAGTCAGCTGGAGCTGTTTGGGGCACTTGCTAGTTTGGAATAAAAACTGTGCTAAGCCATTTTCTAGCATGAGCATGAAGGAAGGCTTTTGTTCCATTTGCAGCCTCCACTTCCTCCTCTGTCAGTATTTATTTCTTTCCCAAGACTGTGGGAGTGTATCTTGGATTTACAGTACCGAAGACTGAGCTATAAAACACACGTCTGTGCACTTGGAGTATCAGAGGCTTTCTTTCCTGCCATGCAAAATAAAAGGCCTGCTTAAATGTGGAAAGCCAGGGCAGCAAAAGGAACTAATGGGAAAGGTGCATCAGTGTGACCTAACTCCACTGGTTTAACAAGGCTAAAAATGCATGACTCAATTACACAAGAGTTAGCTAATGAGGAATGGGGAAGATGTTACAGTTTAAAACAAATGGCTACTAAATGAATTGGGTTCTGCCTTTCAAATCTATGCCATTCAACAAAAACCTGGCAAGACACTTTCTTCACAGGATATGAATCATCCGAAATAAAAAAAGCAAGACTAGGGCCACCTACATTCAGAGTTTGTACAGTATGACCTTAAGGCCCAACATCTACCAGAAGTTGCGTAGCAAAAGGCCAAGCTCCAAAGAATAAAAGGGCTTACATCAGTATTAAATAATTCTCTCTTAGAGATGCAAATTTCTAATTAGTTACTGTGGAAACTGTAGAGGCCTGGAAGTAAGCCCTGCACAATGAGAATGAGAGTTTACTTTTTTGATTTACTGCAGGGCTGAAGTAGTTGAGGGAGGGCTGAGAGGGGGAAATAAATTCATTGCTTTTAACATGACAACAGAATAAAGTGCAGCAGAAGAAGTGACTTTGTTTTGTGTGCTGCTGCTGCTGCTGCGACAGATCCCCGAGGAGCTTTATTCGGCATAGCCTCACTTAAAATGTCTCGCAAGGCATTGTAAAATGCTTTGTTTACAAACAAGTGACTTTCTCAACACCTTCCCTTGTTGCATCTCTGACAAAGCCTTAGGAGTATGTTTTTCAAAGCCAGCAGGAGCTGACAGTGCCTTCTGTGAGTTAGGTGACCAAACCAAGATACTCGAATTTCAAAGCATAACATTTCTGGAAAATAAGGTGCCCTAACCTGACCTGCACTGAGCACCAAAAATGTCTCATTGGAAATGCTTTTAGGATTCAGAATGCAGAATAAGATTAATTTCTTCCATAGCTCTTTGCATTGTTTTCTTTGCTTCTGTTTTGCTTCACTTGTAAATCTTTCGTTTAAAACTGTAGTATAGCTCCACTTTTACAGGCACGTGAGAATCATCTTTTACAGTCTAGAGTTCAGAGGGAACAAGTGGCCCCTTCCCCAGAGGAATCTGAGATTCTTCATTCCTCACAAACCCAGTCTCCACACGTATCTTCAGGAATTTTCAGGGCAGTACTTTTTAATATAGAGCAACCACCAAATCAAAAATAAAATTTAAAAATAAATGTCCTTATGTGCTTGTTATTTCAACAAGAACCAATGAAAACTCTAGGAAAACATTTATACCTATTCTTTGTCAGAAATAAGTAACATTGCTGGTATTCAGGAGTAAAATTCAGGGCTAGCTTGAACAGGGAACTGAGCATACAGATTAATATAATTTTAGGGAAGGAATTAATGAAGTATTATGTTGTAATTTCTACATGATCTGTTTTGCTGTTTTCCTGAACTCTTACCTACTCCCCTTTGAGTTAAATTTGCTCCCCTGGGGAGCCTGGGCTGGCTGAGGCTGCAGAGCATCACTGTAGTCTAGTCCAGCTCCTCAGTCCTTCTCACTGTCTGGGATGTCCTGGTCCTGGGGAGCCTGAGCTCAGGACTAACTTAGAGCAGCAGGGAAGGTCTGAGGGGCTGCACACAACTCAGATGCTTACAGACCACAACTGGCATATTAACGCTATTATCATTTTTGTTTGTAGGAGAAAGGAGAGGGAGGATTGCAGGCTGACATGATTTGCTGTAAGAAACCTCTTACTTTGGTGCCGGCAGCAGTTTTATAGATATTATTTCTTCTCAGCTCCATCCAAGGAAATCCACCTGTCTGAGCATCCACCACTAGCATCAGGTGTTTTGCCATCTGAACAAGGATGTGTCAGGATGAAGGAGACCACGACTGTGCTTGGTAGGTGGACCACAGCCAAAACAAGGGATTGGTGCATTGCTGCTTGTTAGTAGCTGCAGAAGGCTAGCTTGGTGTGATTCAGCAAAGACAGGAATGTTATCTCAGTCAGGATAGGGAAAACATCCTTCCTCTTTACAGGTCAGAGAACAATGGCTCTGAATTCATTTCATTTTGACCATGCTTGTGTTCATCTTCATATACTCCAGAAATTCCTGTAGCAAGGAACTACTAATGCTAAAATAATAGGAAGCTACCATTATAATTTTAAACATTTTTTTTTCTGAAAATGCAGCTAAAAGCTTACAGATAGCACAGAGGAAGCAAAACAGAAAGCAAACAATTGCAACTGATTTTACCATGGGAAACCAAGAAAAGCTAGAAATACTTTAAACTGTTATAAATTCTGTAAGCATGATTCTAGATCAGCATCAGTGCAGGATTTCAAGGTACACAGCCTGAGCTCTTGCTGATAAACACTCCATCCTTATGAAGCCCACATCAAAGGCTGGAGTTTATTAGTCTCCGTCCACTACAGCATCTTTAACTTTGTAGGTAGTGCAAGAGTGGAAGTTGCCTATGTGTGCCTTTAGTATTTTAAATAGGAACTGGACTGGGGTTCGTATTCTCCTGTCTCATTTCCATCTCACAGTCATGTGTGATCCTGAATCAGTTTTTATCAATGACCTCAGCTCTCCAAACCCTTCCCTGAGCTGTATAATTAGCCAAACATACTAGAGCACAGAAAGCACTTTTCTGCACATTTGAATTACAAATTGTAAAGAAAGTCTCTAAATAGCTCTTTTTAATGCTTCTAGCAGATCGTTCCTCCCAGCAGTTTGGTTATCACTCTGCCATCCTGGCCAGCCTACTGTAATGGCCTGTTTTCAGCTGGATTCTCACTGTCCTTCAGAGCTGCACCCAGAATTGTCTGTCAGTCCCTTTGGATTGCTGCCAGGGAAGAAGCATTTTTATAGCACTTGTTTTCTTTGCTACTTCTCTACAAAGTGGTTTCTTTACTACTTTGCTTCTTCCTTATGCAGGGGTTTGCATTTTCTGTCTACCCAAGCCAGTTGCACAGCCTCTTCCAGAGTTAAACAAACAGTTAAGGAGTACCACTTTGAGTCCTTCCAAATACGTAAAAGTGGCTTTGAGAAATTTTTTAGTTGATAGAAAGGATGAGACAAATCTGCAGAAAAGCACTTTCCTGCACACTTTAGACTCCTCCAGAGCTTTGAAGAGCTGTCTCCAGCTAATATGTTGACAGCTCCTGCAGCAATATTCCCAGGGAAACATCCCATCAAACCTCCTCACAGATGATGAGCCATAAAGCTTTTACATTCGTAAGGACATTTCTGATGATGGTCTCCAGACTTCTGCCCTTTACATAAGAAGCATGTGGCTCAGCTTGTCTTACTCATAGTAATCAAGCACCTTAAGAATAGGGCTTTTTCCTTCCTTCCTTAACTAAAAATAAAATAACATTTACAGCTAAACAGTACAGTTAGTCCACAAATAGCCTCCAGGGCTACTGAGAAATCTTGTTATTCACCTGTATTTATGTTTTATATGAGTGTTAATATGTACCATGTTTGAAACATATTTGCATTCCCAAAGCCAGAAAAAACTATAAAATTCTCATCAATTCTGTCTTAGAAATTCTTCATAAAGAACTGGCCTAAAACAATGCAACAAAATATTTTTCGTCCCATTCTGGTGTTTCAGCTGCAATGACATTTTTTCAGAGTTCAGCATTCAAATTCAGAAAATTGCTGATGGTATGAAAGTCTCTGACTAGTTGATCACCTGCTTCCTCCAAAGCAGAAGCTCCCCAAGTGCTCAGATCTTCAGCAGCTCATTTAGATCATTGGCTGGGAGCCAGAAAGGCTTGCTATCTTTAGCTTTCTTCTTCTCCTGGCTTCTTTTACAGTCCAGAATGTCAAGATTCATGGTACCAGGGTGTCCATCAGATGGATTACTTAGGAACTGGGGTTTGATTCCCTTCTGTTTCCTAGTGTAGTAAAACCTAGATATGAAACTCCCCATGAAACGAGGTTATTTTCTCTGACAAGTTCTGCTCCAAAAAACCTGACGAGATGGTTTTCCAAGGTTTATATGAACTTTGGGAAATAAATCTTTCAATTCTTCCTAGACTGATGTGAGAAATAGTTTATTGAATCATTTCTACTGAGAAATTAAAGGGAAGGAATGGAAAGAAGCAAGAAAAGGATAGAACTAAAACTCCAGGGTCATGGCCTGACAAATTAAAATTAAGTCTGTCTTCCAAAAAATGAGTTGGAGATGTTTTATTTGAAAAACAGTCTTAAAGCGTTGCTGTCCCTGCATACTTGGGGAGGCGGGTGTGGGGAGATTTGAGAAGAGAAAATCATTCCTCTCACAATGCTAATGGCTTTACTACAACTGTAGAGAGTGATTAAGAATAAAACAACATTTCAATCCGTTTTCCTAAGGAGCCCTCACTTAAAGAACAGAAAAAAAATTAAATCAAGACAGTAAAACTCTGAGGAAACAAAGGAGGGGAACTGCCAGCCTGTGAAGTCCTAATGCTCATTATATCTGGTGCATGTTTAGCTTGTAAGGAGGGCCTGGGGAGGAAAGTAATTTAGGCAAACCAACCTGGGCTGTCTTTTCATTCTTTGTCATGCACTGCTGTTGTTACCTTTAGAAATCCAGCAGCGGGGCTGGTTGTGTCCTGTTTTAGTGCCCTTCGTAAAGCATTCCCTTTTCACCAGCTCCGATGGCCCCATTGGAGTGGCCATGACAATGGATGTTCATTTTACCGCTATAAAAGGGTTTAATGATTAAAAGGCCGCACCATTGCACTCAGCCACAAAACTCATTCTTCCACTTCTGTGGAGCCCTTTGATTCAAAATGTTCTTTTGACAGGATCAAGAGTGGATTTCATTCTGTCGGGCAGCAGAAACATCTGCATTTTTTATCCTCTGCCTCCTCCTCAGTGCACATAGTTAATGTGTAATTAATGAAACATCCCTTCTCGGAGTGGCACACAATCAGCGTAGGTCTCCCACCAACCTCGCTCCAGCTCCAGTAAAGCAGGTTTGCTTTTATATCCTTGTACTCTCATTCAGCAGTGGTAATAAACCCAGTTCCAGGCTTATCTAGCCAGCTTACATCTTAATCTTTCTTTTTTCCCTGCTCTCTCCCTCTCTCTCTGTCTCCTCAGGGGAAAAGGGATGAAAAAAAAAAAAGAGACTTCTTTTTCTTTTGGGTTATCCAAGCACATTGGGAGGGGGGGAACCAAGCATGCTGCAACATTCAAAGCAAAACAGAGAGAACAAGGGGTCTATGGAAAAAGTCCCCTCCTCTCTTCTTTCTCTGGAAGAAAAAATAAAGACCTTGGTAAGTAGTCAAGCAAGCTGAAAAGGCAGCTACACAGGAAGGATTTCTAAACCCAATAGGTTAGGTCCTTCAATAGCAGGGAAGTCCTTGCTCTCATTAGTGCAATGTATCTGAAATCTAACACATAACTTGCCAGAAAAGTAGTATGCCCTCCTACGCAGGAGTAGCCTCTTCATGTGCTCTTCCATTTGCAGTGTTTGGGAGGCCGGGACGTCCAAGTACTGTGAAGGCTAAGGCTACATACTGCACAGTGACTGCTGAGCTTTTCACAGTCATGTTTATTTACATAAGCTTTGCTAAGTGTGCCATGGTTGGCTATGTAGAAAAGTGGAGGAATGCTCTTCTGCATCTGATCACCTCTAACAATCCCTCAGAAACACTGGGGTGACTTTCAGTGGTCAAAATGGACTCAAATGCATCAAGGTCCACCAGCAGCTCTCAGGGAAGTTTTCAGAGACAAATTTATGCAGCAGCTCTAGAGACTATTGCTCCATGAGCAAGTTTCCTGTATGGAAAGACATGACAAGGTGAAGACAAGTAACAGATCAAAAAGAGAAATGTGTGGATTCATGCCGCTCCTACCTACAATAATGTAAAGTAGAATATCTGTGAAGTCCAGGAGATGTAAACCTTGTGTGGAAGTAAAGCCATCAATTTTAAGCTTGCCTGACTGTGGAGCTGTTATCCTTGATGTCCTGTGGCCTCTTATGGCTTTAACTGAGGAAGGGGATAACACTCTGCTCTCGAGGATTTCATGTTGTGCCAAACGTTCAGCTGTAGATGCAGCATGAGAGAGAAGTATCAAAGAAAATTATTTACTTACTAAGAGATTCACCTCTGCATGAAGTCTTGTTCATTCCAATCTACTTAAAAATTCAAGTCAAGTTCAGAAAGTAGATTTGCCTGGAAGAAAAAGTTTAGAGATAAATCACAACATTCCATTTCCTCTTCCCCTTCTTGCAAAGCATGGCTGCCATCAATCCAAGGATCCTGCCCACCCAGAGGAGGTGAAAGCCACATGTGTAGAGTAGTTCTTTTCTATTGAGAGGAATCATCCCATTGCTTTTTAGTCTTTAGGACCATGTCCTAGGCATCCAGCTCCACTCTCAATAGTAAATTTAGTCTCTATTATGCATTTATCTGTCAGTACTAAAGAAACCTAAATGAATAACATTCACAGCTAAAAGTATGTACAAACTGAAGAAGTTTAGGCCCCCTTCTGAATTAGTCCCAATGGAAGCTTCCCCCTTCCTGCATGTGAGGAAGAAAGGACATCCCTCCCAGATGTCTGTATGTGATCCTTTTTACTTTCCTCATTTTGAAGAGTTGAAATGGAGTGCATAAAGCATCTTTCAGTTTTCTAAAGTACAATCAGTCTGAAAATTCACTAGTGTTCCAATAAAATCAGACTAATATATGAAACAGCTGCAAATATATAATGTTGCAAATACTGTCTCTCTTCTTTTGAATCATAGCTAGAAGCAGCACCTCCCTGTGGATTCAAGGAACTGGTAAAAAGGACTTGGTATAAAATGTCCATGAAGGGTGATACACAACAGATATGGTTCTTGTGCCAACCCAGTTCTGAGTAAACTCCAAGAAATAAGTAGAATTATTCCGTTCCATCCACATGCACATATGCAGGAAAATAAAAATCTCTTTTCAGGCAGATACGTAGGTTAATACAGCCTCTGTTGAAGTCAGCTGTTACTTGCCTACAAATAGCAGGAATCAAGATTTGGAACAGGGCGAGGGGAAACAGCATCTTGCAACATGACTGTTTGGGCCAAACTCCACTTGTACAACTCCTACTGAGATCCAAATATGGGCAACATTTGTTTCCAGATTGAGCACAGAATGTGTCTCTATTGTTATTGAAATAGAAAAGGTCATGAGCTTTTGAACATTATTCAGAGTGGTCAGACTTGCCAGCTCAACCTGTGTCCAGTGATCAACCGAAATCACTTATTTTCTGTTTCCACAAGGGTGTGTGCTTCTATGTAAGGCACTGGAGATAGCGGACTGATAAAAATGGGCAAATTTGTTGTAGGTAAACTTTGCTCTGGATGCAGCAGTGCTTAAATAAACGGCTTCCTACTTCTTCAAAAAGAAGTGTGTCCCTCTGATCCTGTGCCACAGGAAGACTGGTGTGCTGGGAGGGCTTGGGACAATTGCTACAGTCACTGAGCTGCACTGCGACACATTTGAATTCTAGCCAGAGTCTGGGAAGTCCACATCAGCTTGCCAGACCATTCAGAGAAAAGGGGCTTCAAAGAGAACTTTTTAGCCTTGATTCCAAAGTGTAAGTGAGTACGGAAAGAGTATAATGTTTGCTGTTGGGATTAACCCCCTACCGTGCCAGCCACGTATGAGCGCACTGAAAATTGGCGGCATGCAAGGGGAAACCTCTCAGCTCGCTGCAGCTGAGCTCAACCCAGGGTAGATTTCCAAGCACCAGAGCAGAAGGTGTGTGAACCTCATTATCATCTCCTAGCACAGAAAAGGAACAAAGCAGAAATCACATTGAAAGGAATGGAAACCAAAGACCAAGCAGGATGAGAAAACATTCCCCATTTTAAGTGGTATAAGAAAACCTTCGGTACTATTGAGGCACTGCTTAAAAGGACTTGTTGCACAGCTATGCACAAAGCTAACAAAAAAAAACTAATTGGAATTTGTGCTATAGGGAAAAAGATTATTCGGGTTAAGATTATGTTGGAGGATTTTTCAGTTCCAGGAAGAAGTAGTAGGGAAAAGATTATAATCTATTAGATGGCCAGCACTCTCCTCGGTTTAGAAAGACTGGTGCCATGCTGCACCAGTTTTGCTCATGCAGACTATTCAAGCCTACCACAAAATCAAAGAGTAACTCTACCCAGTATAATCTCAAGGTTTTTCCACATGTCTAGCTTCTCTCTGATGTCCTTCCCTGACTCAGGAGCATCTCCAGGAACTCTTTGTATTTCCAGCTCTAAGACACCACTTTAATTTCTCCAGGTATCTGCCAGGGAGAAAGCTATACTTACACAAGGAATAAGACACTCACTCTTGGCATTGCTCCACTGTGTGCTCAGTGATTTCTTTCACCATCCTATTCATAGACCCAGTGAGAGACCTAAGTTCTGCATGCCAGGCCTAGAGAAGAGGCAGCAAACAGGAGCAGCAGTAAGAGATGTCCTGCCTTCCTTTGCCAGTGGTGGCAGAGGAAGGATGCAATGCAGCGTGGTCAGACAGGAGGCCATAAACCACTTGTAAGAGAGGAAATTGCTCTGAGGACTGATTTACGCCTATGTGGATACAGTCAGGAAAACTCTAGTGACACAGACTGTACTTTTTATTTTTGATTCTGGGCTCCTCATTGACATGAATGACCTCTAAAGGAAATTTAGCCATAAGGGTAGAAACTGCTGCACTATGTCAGCTGACCACAAATAAAAGCATCTTACCATTGCCATCATATCAAGAGTTTCTGAAAAACTATTTTTGAAATTCTATTTAATTATGGATCTAATTAGACCTTGGCTTGCAGATTAAACTATGTTTTGAAACAGTAAATTGAGGCTATGATACATATTGTGCTGTTTAAACCACCTCTAACTGTCTTCTCTCCCCATTTCTTTTCCATCTCTACTTCCACTCCATCCTGTCCTTTCCCATACAATGGTTTTGTAGCACTGTGGTAAATGAGAACATTGACTAATCTGGACGAAGAATAATCTAGAAAAAATATAACAATATTTTATTTCTCACCAAGATCAGTTCCTTGATATGGTTTGCCATATGGGTCATGAGAACAGCTGTAGTAGCATAGCAGAGGACAAGATGCAGAAAAGGAATCAAACCAGGAGCGATGCCAAAAAATGGTTCACAGAACCACAGCCTGAAGAACTACATTATATGAAAACAGATTTGATGAAAAAATAACATTGCAGTGATGTTCACCTGGCCTTCTCCACTTCAACTGCAAATGTATCTCCCACATATTTTAAGAGAAATTTAAAACTATATATTTATTTACAGGTCTACATCAAGAGATGTAGCCACAGGGCCTCACAGGGATTCACAATCATTGCTGGCATCCCTGTATCTTTAGCTGGTATCCCCTGCTCTACTGCTCTTGGTCCAGGGCTGTGAGCTCTAAAGCAATCACAACATATTATCAGATGGTCATTATTTCCATATGATATATTCTGCTTAATGCAAAGCACATGAAATGGATTACTTATTCCAGTATGGTTATTTGTTGGATGCATCAGACTCTTCCCGCTGTGACAAACTCCTGCTGCTTGCACGGAGCAACGCAGGTGCAATGATCTGGTTGTCCATGGCTTTTTGCAATTACAAATCTTTCAGACCCTTTAGGAGTGTCTCTTGTGCAAGGGCAGAACTTAGAGCTGTGAGTCCAAGGTTACTATCAATTTTAAAAGAGAAACTTGGGAAAGCAAGTGATAAGCAGGGAATAAACTCCAATTGCAGGAAGTCCTAGAAGCAGTAATTTTTAGATACAAGCTTTCCTGGCAGGGCTGAGAAGAATAACTTGCTTTAAACACAGTGCTGTTTTGGTTGTCCTATCCCACTTGTGCCCAGTGTAAGCATTCCCTTGAAGTGGATACAGCAGAAAGGTTCATTTTGCTACTATGGGTTCAAAGACCTGATTTAGTAGTGCTTCTTTTTTAATATCTAGTTGCCTGTATGCTCATTTAAAATGTTGATTGCCTTTCCTTGACGGTTTGGCTTCAGAATCATGCTGTGGAATTTAAATTTGCCCCCCTCCCATGCTAATGTTGACATTATTTGTGTGTAAACACATTACATGGGATAGCAGAAATGTAAATGAGATTTCAATGTTGAGTTGATTTATAAACAGCCAGTCTCTTAATTTATTGACGTCGTCTTTGTGCCATTTGCACATGATTAGCAGCACATACCATACGTAGGGTGCCCTTCTGTAACATGTTCAGAAAGAAATGCAAAATGCATACCATCATAGCACCAAATGAAGATCTTATTGAGCTTCAAGATGCTTTGAAACATGTAATTACTAACTTAACTCTGCCTGTGAACTTGTCCTCATTAACTCCATAATTAGCAAGATCTTGTTTGATCTTGGAGTTCATTAGACACTGCAGCTGGAAGATTGTTTCAGTTTTAACACATCAGAATAGACAATTAAAGTGATAATAAAGAATCAATATCACTTCCCTGTTTCTTAGGTTTTCCCAAGGTTGTGGTGTGCCTAATTAAACCTGTTTTGAAACAGTGAGAAATTAAAAAGTAATGTGGTCATATTTATTTTGGTTTAACAGGCTATGTAAAAGGCTCTTTGAAATGTGCCCTGGGAAATAGTTTCTACCTTCACAATGAGTAAATAGATGGGATGATATCAGATTCAGCTGCAGACTTAACTGGAGACTTGAGTAGATGTTGCACTCATGTCCCCTGTATTGTCCATGCCATGTGCAAATCCTCTGCCCACTTTTTTCTCTGTAGCTAAATCTAGCCTCATAGTTCGCGTCATCTGGTGCTCCAATATCAAGAGAAGAACTTGTTGAGTTCAAATGGTTTGGACTATTTTCCACAACCCAGGCTGAACTGATACTCCTTCATCCACTAGAGCAGCAGCATGATTCTTCAGTACATCAGGACCTCCTTGTTGAAAACAGCTGTAAAACTGGCATAGTGTTGAGAAGCAAAGCCAAGCCTGAACTTACATCATTATGGGGACCCTTCCCCCTCTGCTTTCCCCATAGGAGGCAGGCTGGGATCCTTTTAAATGCAAGTGGTTCTCCAGTTGTTACCACAGCCTAGAAAGCAATGTAAACTAGAGGTAGAAAAAAGTGGTCTGTGCTCAGCCTATATTCAATTGGACCTTTTTCTGCTTTCTGCTTGTCTTCTGACTATCAAGTAACTGAACTGTAATACATTTCTGTGTCTAAATTCTCCAACAATAGAGTGCAGGTCTGATACCTAACACCAGAAGAACATGTAGGAAACCTCAATGAAATTTCCTATGTAATGAAATGCAGTAACATCATAAATAAGATTAACAAGATTCAGCATCTTCCTCCTACATATGTACTTTTGCCTCAATCCTTCATAATTTTCATTTAATAAGCACAGTTAATTGAAGACACAAATCATGACACTGAAGGAGAAATGGATAATGAAGGACCACTGAAGCACTAATCCAACTAAGTTTACCTTTGGCTCTTGAATTTGTACAAATCCCAATAGTAAATATTAAGTTCCAAATTCACCCAAGTGATTTCAGTGGTTTTTCTTCATCCTACAAGGTCCACATCTCTTAATTTTGTTTGCAACCATTTGAAACTAAATTGCTTTAAAGATGTTAATGCTTCATTGATTTAAACTGAAACAGACTCTAATTGTTGGCATTTGTGGCAGATTATAGAAATAGGGTCAGATCCCTAGCTGTTATGAATCCATCAAAGAGTACAAAATGACAATGAGAATCTTAGCTTATGTACCCTATATATAATGTCCTTGATTTATGGCAACGTTAGGGGGAAAAAAATTGTCCATGCTTGAATGTTGGTGTGCCCAGACGACTGTAGACAAACAGAGGTAGCAATGTCTAGGCTTGTTTTTCTTCACTGTGACACATTTCATTGCTACAGATTCTGATTGCAGATGAGGACTGCTCCACTGGCAGCAGCCCACTCCCTTGCACAGCGACACAACATGCTGAGGTTGTCCCAGCCACACCTGCACTGTCCTCTCCTTTGGGTCTCCCTCAGGGATAGCCCTTTGCCACCTAACACTTGAAGCACTTCCAGAAAGAGCTTATGTATCTTGTCCTGACATCAAATCAGTTGCAAACCATGTTCTATATTCCTACATAAAGTACAGTTCCTATATAAAGTACAATTCCTATGTAAAGTCCAGTGCAGGTTTGTGTTGGTTTGGCGTGACATAGGTGTTTACCTTGCTTGCACCCTTACCAGCTCTCAGGCCATAACATGTGCGGCTTTGGTTGAAGCCACACCACTCCTTCAGGGCCTTTCTTAGCTAGCTGGGCAGAAGGACTGAATGAAGCCTGTGTGCCATCAGGGATGACACTAGATCCCTGCAAGCCAACACCAAGCCTTGCCACATCCTCTCTGGCACTTTTAACCTGAGACCAACATGAAACTTGGTATCTGGGTCAGCACCCACCTGAGGAAAGCAGGGTGAAATGAACAGCTCTGAACAATCCAGAAACCCCAGTAAAGCTGGCTAGGGCATCACATCTGCTGGGCCCAGAGCAGTTGGACTGCACCTGGCTGTACTACTGTTCCAAGGTTTCTGGTCATCGAGAAGCCTGCCAAAACTGGTGAGGAGATGTGTCTTTCCAGGCTCACCTGGACTGCACAGAGAACCATTGCCTACAGGGCTAGACTTTAAGACCCTTGGAGGAAGGGTCCACGAAAGAAGGGCAGCATCACAAGAGTTCTGTCCAACTGCAGTCCTCCAAAAAGTACCTGTGCTCATGTGCCAATGGCACGTGCTTCTTACAGGCCCTGCCGCCGCCCCTCTGCATAGGCTGAGAGCACTGAGGCCCGTTCAAAATGGCCTTGGAACAGAGAAGTCCAAGGTGGGGCACTGAGATCAGCAGCCAGGGTGTGTGTAGCAGCAGCTGAGGGATATCCCAGCACCACATGTCCCAGCAGCCTGGCTGGTGCCAGGGCACAAGCCAGGCTGAGGGCTTGATTGGTCACGCTGTTAGTGCATTGTGGGGTTTGGCTTAGCATGTTTTTGAGAGACAATCTTATTGCTTCATCTATGCAAAGTTTAGGAGCTATACTCATCTTCTATCCCTGTGACACTGAGGAGGTTCATGTGCAAGAAAAAAAAAAAAAAAAGCACTCCCAGTCCCCAGGCTGATTTTGGAATGCTTTATACTATCTCTAAACAGCAGGTTAATTTCAGCTGACACTTATTTATGAAAGCACAAAGTCTGGTGAGGTGATAAAAAAGTCAACTCCCAGAGAATACATAGCCTTAGATTTTCTCACCTAACATGGTTTTATCTAGAGATTTATTGAGTAAAATAAAGATTTGGCTGGCAAATAATGTTATCAATTGCTCCATATTTTAAAATCTTTTGAAAGCACATACAAAAACCAGATTAATTTCCTTGTACTTTATCTACTGTGGGGTATAAACACGCTTTATTCAGTGACTAGCCAAGAAAATGTAAATTAGCTACCTGACACTTGGGAAATTCACGTAGCTGAATTATATGACTTGTATATTTGGAAAATCCATAGGGTTTGTTAGTATCCAGGTGGGTGTTAATTTTAAGTAACAGTCCAGTCAGATGCTGAGTTTTCAGTGTTGAATCAAAGACATAGAAATTGCTCCCATCTCTATTCTTTCACCTATGTACAATTAGAAGATTTGATGCCTACAGTCAGTTTTCAGAGAGGCTGAATGAACAGTACAAGTGATGGCTTGTGAGCTGACTTCTCTGCTGCCCTGTTAGTGTTTGGCAAAGACATCTGCTTACATGTCCCGATTCCTACTTCTGCACAGAGTAAGAGGGTCCCCCGTAAGCCAGAGAGCCAGGGCCTTCAGCTGAGGCTACGGGCCCAGCTCCCCTCCCTGTCTTTGTAGCCAGGGAAGGACAGAGCAGTAGCACACCGTTCCCTGCTTGGATCTGCCATTCAGTGGGGCGAGGTTAGGAACTAATGAAGTCAGCACATTAGTGTCTAGCCTGCTGAGCTCACACTGCTGAAAGCTGCCGGTGGGTGAATTTCCCAGCGTTTGGAAACTTTGTCTCAGTTCTGCGGGTTTGCTCAAGTGTGCGATGGCTGTTGGCAAGGGAGCTTTCCCGCTGGGTGGGTTTGCTTTCCTCTGTGCAGCTCAGGGAAGGTGAGAGCTCTCCTTCATATCTTCCCCGCCCCCACTGCCGCCCCTCACTCACCCCATGAACACAATGCTCTTCCAGCAAGTCCCCTCTGCTAGGGAGCTTTTCCCTCTCCCAACTCCCACACTGGGACATTTTTCCACATTTCCAGGATTACGGCTGTTTTCACTTAGATCTATGTGTGTTGCCTCCACATACAAAGAAGCACTTGGGGACAGGATTAGTAGGATTAGAAGAGATTCACATATGTCCAGTTCAAGCAATTGGTATTCAAAGCTTTACACTTCCAAATGCCACCAAGAGAGAGAAAAGGAGCTGGGACCTTGCTTTGCATTTCAGCACCTTCCTGCGGGGGACAGGGCCCTTTGTCCGGGGGGACGGACACACACACACACACACACATATACACACACACACCATCCCCCCTTAATCCAGCACCCCTTAGTCACCAGCTCTTT
>NW_008632886.1:0-6751 GCF_000691845.1 Merops nubicus | reverse complement strand
GGGGCTCTGCTATAGCCCTAACAAGAAGCCACAAGAATTGTGACTTTCCTGTTTCTCTTTTCAGTACAGCCCCTCTGTGAACTTCTGGCAATCTCTGCTGGGGTTTGGTAGGCAAATCAAAGTCCTGTCCCATGCAGTTTGTTATGATATAACTTGCCTGTCTTTGGAAGACAAGGAAGCATCGCTGGGTTTAGAATGTAAAGGCACAAAAGTCTTTGAAGAGTCCTTCTGCTCATGTTAAGTTAAATCCTTCGTATGTAAGTGAACTGTTCATTCAGCCTTAGTATTAAACAAGTGTATTAGGCATTTCTGACAAAGCAATAGAAAAATCTGCTTCTTCCCCTTCTGTTTTTGATAGATTGCCTTTCTCATGGCCTTTAGGACAATGACATGGTGATTTCCTGATATTAGACCCATAGTAATGGGTCTAATTAGAAAAGGGTCACAATGTTAATGTTATGTCTGTGTTGCATAGTTTGCATTTTGGCAATCGCTCCAAATGTAAACAAATCATATTGTTAAATAATTAAGAGGAAGGCTTTAGTATTACTCAGTGCAACAAACTTCTCTGTAGTATAGTGAGAGATTTTTGGAGCAGAGCAGGTGGAGCCTTTTTTTAATACATTCATCCATTAATTAATTCATTCATTCTTTTGTTCAGTCTTTCTGCTCACTAGGATAAAAGCTCTTCTGGAACACTATATTGCTTGCTATGACTTACTTATAAAGGAGAGCAACAGATATAACCAGTTGTTTGTTTGTTTGTTTGTTTTTAAAAAAAATGAAACTTTTCATACTCTGCAGAATATTTTGAAGTCTTTTTTTTTTTTATTTGCAATGAGTATTTGTTTTACAGTTTTCAGCCCAGAAATTAAATTTCAGAGTATATGAAATAAGCTGAAGAAAACTGAAATGTTGCTAAAATATAAAATATACTTTCCTAATTATTTCTCCTTGCTTCTATCTTTAAAAGGCATGGAGTTCTGGGTGAGTATTAGTGGAAGTCAATATATTTAATATTAATCTACTAATACTAGAGTAAGCTTGTATAAAACCCAGTGGGTCTTTGCTCTCATGAATAAAATGGGTCAAATTTGAGCTAATGTTTTGTTAACTTGCTATTTTTGCAACTCCAAGTCTTCAATAAAAATGCATGGGAAAGGGTGCCATGAATACCCAGAGAAAAGGAACTAAGTGTATGTATGATTTTGATAAGTCACAACATTTTGCAGTGTACAAGTAACTTTTAGATAGGTTTTCAGATAGGTGGATACCCTTAAAATACTGATAAGCAGTGAGGCTATCAGGTCTGTAAATGGTCCCCAAATATTCATGCATTTCTGAATAGTTCACATACACTAAAGGTGCTAGACTAGGCCTCTGCAATTTAGGAAAAAGGTAGCAATATCTGCAAAATCTGGAACTGCAACCCACTGATTATCTCTCCATTTCAGGTGCCTGCCAGCTGTGGAGAAGAGGTTCATTTAGTAACAAAGCCAGTATGAAGAAGGGAAGACAATCCAAACATACGCCTGTGTGAGCTTTATTTTCAATTTAATTTTATTTCCAGAAGTGGTAAAAATAATTACCTCTCACTGCAGCTGTGAACATCAGTCATGCAGAGCTATAAGATAAAAAATACATATAATTTCTTGCTTCTTCCCCTTCACTTTCTATTACTCTTATTATTGGCCAATCTATCCCATCTGTCTTACCCATTTACACAGCACTCCCCTTGGTGAAGGTTTTGCACATCCTAGTGTATCCTTTTGGGGGTCTGTTGGTATCACTGAACTATAGGCAGTAAGTGTTAGTAAGAGTTAACAATGAGTGGATGAGATAAAATATTTCTTTACCTTTGCACAAAATGTTGTTATGGCAATTAAGAGGCAAAGAATTTTCCTTGTTTTGTGTGTGTCTCATTCCACTCCACAAAGATACTCTTTGTACCTGGAGGAACCTTAGAGCTCTCATCTCTCCTGAGCATACAAAATACCTGAAAGGAAAAAAGGGACTAGTGTAGGAACAGTGCAAACTGCCTTTCTTTTTTTTCTTCTGTATACAAATTGATTGAGAAGGGGCTGTAGCTCCCAAAATCCCAGTTGATCCCACGCTCCCAGCCAGCAGCATTTCCAGTGGCCACATAGAGGATTCAGGGCACCAAGCTCCAGTGAAGAATCATTCATGTCCTGTGTATTTCGTCTCCAAATTAAATTTGCTGACCACTCAAACCCACTAAGTTCCACTGAGTTCCATGTGAAACTAGAGGTTTGGCAGGAACCCTGCTAAGCAACCCTGCATGGAAGTGTCTTCCTGACAAAGAAAAAGAGATATTGGCTTCAGGCTGGATCTGGATACATGAAACTGCTGCTGTTTGGTTCAGGTGCAAGAGAATAACAGGCAAAATGGTTACAGAAGTAGTATTAGCAAACTAGAGAAGATGGTTTGCTTTTCATTCACAGATCCTCCCCTGGAAACACTTTTGCTCAGCATCAGTGGCTGGAAAGAAACTGTGAGCTCCCTTAGTTGAACTTGGTGCCTATGGCTGACATGGGCCCTCAGAAGCTCTTATTATTAACATTCTGCTAATTAATTTCCTTCTTGGAAAACAAATATGGAAGGGCCTGCCCTCAATTAAAGTGTTTTTGTTTAAAAGCTAAATTAGCTTATTGGAGTAATTAAGCTCTTCCTTACAGTACTCACTGTTTCTTTGTGGCAACGAACTGCACTGGTGATTTGAATTTTAGGGGCTTGACCTCTGAAGCTATTGAAACCAAAAGACATCAGTCAGCTTCAGTAAGGTTTGGTTCTGGCCCTGACAGTCCTCATAATAAGCAAACAAACACCAGAGTTCGTCAGTGTTTCAGTAGTTAATTATTAACTTTTGCCATAAGCGACGAGAAAAGATGATGTCAGTAGACCTAGTCGTCTCTCCCTCTCTCTCTTTTAAGAGACAAATGTGGGACTTTTATGATCCTCATTACTATTGTGTCTGAGCACTTCTAAGCCTGCCTCAAGCTTCAGAGAATCACAGGCTCCCAGTGTTATATCCATAGGTTTGTAGGTTTTCCAGTCAAACGACCCGTCCTGATCCTACCTCCTGACCCAGGCTGAAGAACTGCAGGACCAAGAAAGGGTTGTGATGGGTCCTGCAGCCACTAGTGTCCCACAGCACAGCAGCCTTCTGCCTGGTCCTAAGCACCCACGTAGCACAACTCCCCCTGCAGTTACACCACTCTGAAGGACTTCTCTGAGATGAAGCCAGGACTGCTGTCCCCCTCATGCTAGATACAAACATTTCTGAAGACTAAGGGGGAGTTTCTGCAGGTGTAGTGGGGCTACACACTGCCAACACTATCCTTTCCCATGTGCCTGCTTTCTGACCATTATTCTTCTCTTTTATACTTGTGCTTGACGTTATTTTCCTCCAGCGTATTTTATTTTCCATTTGTGGAACTGCATTTCCATTAACGATGCAATTGCCACTGGAAACTGACTACCTCACTTCAGCTGCAGCCTCAACCAAGATGAGAATGGAGAGTGATTCAAATTGTAAGGGTGGAAAAATGTGATTTAAATGGCACCAAAACCCCCCTTATTTTATATAGTGAAGCCTCCCTGAACATTTAAGGTTTCAACAGCTTAAGTAAAAGCAATATAGCAAAGGTCTCAGAAGTGATTTATAAAAACAGCCTTATGCCTTAGCCGGGCCAGATTTTACCATCGTTTCTGGTGTTCATTAGCATCTCATTGTACATGTCGTCCCATTGATCCCAATGGAACAAGCCCACACAATAGAGTTCTATTCAAGGGTGGTGGCGGCAGTCCATACGCCCATCCCCAAACACTGAGACATGCTAAAGGTTTGTGAATAGACTGCAGATAATTTTTGTTGTGTCTTCTAGAATTTCTACTAGCCTATTAACAATCCGTAAATATTCACTTGAGACCTGCATTGTTTAAAATTGAGATACAAAATGAGACAAGGATTTTTTTTTTCTTTCTCTTCAGCAAGTCTTCCATGCTTTCAAATATATAGTGAAAGAGTTATGCAATAGTTTCTATGGCTTTGTTTTCACTGTAGCTATGAAAAATAAATTGCATTAAATACATTTGTTTCTAAGATGGCAAAACCTTTCAATCTTTAGTCATTGTAACATCAAAGTCATCACTCTGGCCTAAGATAATTTTAAACAGTTGAGAAGATTTACTAAAAAGCAGTGTATCTGGGGTTTCTGATGGGGAGGAATTTGGGGGGAATAGAGCCAAGTGTGAGTTCTCATGAACTCTTTGTCCATCTCCTACTTTGTTTATAGTTGATACTTAAATTAAATTTGAGACAACTCAGTAACTGTCGACTATCTACTAAAGCAGTGACGGAGGGAGAGATTTTCTTACAAATCTCACCAAGTGAGATTCAGTATCAAGTGTAGTAGGTGGGAGAAAGTTCACAGTAATGGGAATGCAAACAACTGCAAGTCATGTGAAAGTACAGAAAGAAAGACAAAGAAAACTTGCCTGTTTGAGAACATTAGAGTTTTAGGCCTAAATATTGGCCCAGAACATAAAAGCAAAAGAGAAACAAATTACAAACTTTTGGGTAGTGTTAATATCCTTCAGCACAGTGACAAGCCAGCTGTTGTTCTAAAGTACAGGATAAGCCTGGCTGCCAAAAATGACAGATTTAGCACATTCTACACGTGTGAAGTGTGCACCGCTGTCTGAGCTCTGAGTGTGGTAAATGTGCATCACAGTCTCAGCTCTGTGACAGCTGGATGCTTTCAATATTTTGGAGGTAGTGTAAATTTTACCAAGTACCTAAAAGTAAACTTTAGTGGAAGCATATTCAACAACACTGACAGTTTTTTTTTTTCTTAAATTCTAAAGACAGCAAAATATTTTAGTTGACTACGACCATGGCATGTCTGATAGATTTACAAACATTCAGACTGATTTTTTACAATCTTTTCTCTAAATAAAATGCATGTTTCAGGTGCATTCACTACAGGAAAAAAAAAAAAAAAAAAAAAAAAAAAGTAAGGAATTAAATGCAAACTGTTGATTGAGTGTTTTTTATTGTTTATGTAATCTATTTTTAGGGTTCTAGTAGCAATTGTCATATACCAGAGGATTAGCAATTTGCACGTCTCTAATTAGTCTTTGGCATTTTAAATTTTATTACCAAGGTTTTATGCCGCATTTTTTTCCAGAAGTTTTACAAATCAGTGTTTAAATACAGAAAATAAAATGCCATCCTTAATTAACTGCGCTGGAATGCCCATCAGTTGTTTCCCTTAATGTTATATTCTCCCCAGAAGCAGTGCCTGGTATGGACCCCATCCTCTCGCCGTCTGCAGGATATTTTAAAGGTCTGAGTACGGGCTCCAGTTTTATACTTAATAAACGGGGAAATTTTGTTCTGAACCCCTGTTGCAAACGAATTTGAAAACATGTGAATGGAGAAGAGATTTCCTGTATCCAGGCACAGGATATAAACCTCCAGGTTTATCTGGCTGCAGAATTTGACTGCGGCAGCCCAAGACAGTCCTCTCATCCTTTTCCACTCATTGCCCTCCTATTGTCCGATTTCTGGATAGCAAATTCGTGATAAACACAAGAACTAAAATAATCTTTCAGCCTAACCACTTTGGTGGTGTAAAAGTATCAGATGACGAGCTACTATCCATATGAGTTATACCAATAATGTAATATATTTTGTAGTACATTTTGAGCTAAACTAGCATACAGTTAGGGGATCGCGGCTGTTCCCTCTAAAACAGAGTGAACGCCGTTTAGAAAGAACCAAATTTCAGCGTTAGCATCCGGGGCGGTGTAGCACACCCCGCTCATAGCAGCGCTCGTCTCACAGGCAGCTGGCGGGGAGCTTTCTTGTAACGCGGCGATCTCTGTTTCTTCAACAGGATCAACAACTTCCTTATGATAATGCTAACAGTTATACCTACTTTTATACTGAAAATGTGGTTGTCAAACGTCCAAATTAAATTTAGAACCAAAAGAGATAGAAAAAAAAAAAAAAAACAAAAAACTAATAGCTATAAATCATAAAAGCTAATAGCCTTCTAATAAACCTACAAGAAAAATATATAATACTGATTGAACCAGTCTTCATATGATGAATCTAATTCTCTGCTACCGGCCAGCTCAATAAACTCGAGGGAAGCACAAGATTTCTCATTCTTTCATAGTAATTTTATGCCAGAGAAAAGCACGCCCAATTTCCGTACCAAACTCAAAATCGGGCTCTGCCTTAAAGTGTATCTATTAATTAATCCCTGATATTTGAAAACGGGCAATTTCCTTTTCGAGAAGCCTCTAAAACCCGAGTCCGTCCTGCGGCGGCCAGCCGTGCTGCCACCGTCACGCTGCGGGTTAGGAGCGGGTCGTGTTTCCCACGGTCCCTCCCGGGCGCCGTGCGGGGACTGTGCGGGATGCTCTCGCACCTGGTACCCCGCGTGCTCCCCAGCAGTTTGCCTTTCCAGAGAAAACACATTTCGCTTCCTCACCACATCTCTCTGCTTTCGTGAAAACAGGAAATAAAAGACGGAGAAGTACATGTTAGTTTGATTTAGCAACCACTCCGCTACCGTTTTCGCTCTTCTCCTACGCCCCGATTAGGAAAACATTTAATTTTATGGCTCCCGGAGGGTAATGTCGTTGCTACAGGAGTCAGGGGGAGTTTTCCTGTGGACTGGATCGGGACAGCGGCACGGCCGGAGCTGCTCCGCAGCCC
>NW_008632885.1:2736-3078 GCF_000691845.1 Merops nubicus | reverse complement strand
TGGCGTCCTGCGTTCTCCTCTGCTTGGGAGGCGGACACTCGAGTTGACTTTTCTTTGGCCCCACCCGGCCCTCAGGTGCAGGAAGCGCTCTTTTTGTGCCACAGGATTGACGGGGAGTTCTTGCAGAGTCCTGTGTT
Organism: Merops nubicus; assembly: GCF_000691845.1. Lineage (NCBI taxonomy): Eukaryota > Metazoa > Chordata > Aves > Coraciiformes > Meropidae > Merops > Merops nubicus. The sequence goes on along the minus strand of NW_008632885.1, from coordinate 2,941 downwards.
TTTCTCTTTTGATGGATCCTCTGCACATTTTCTCTGCTCTCCTGGTCTTGCTGTCCCACAGTTGCTCTGAGCAGTAGACCATTCTGCTCTGCCGTGGCACTGCCCTTTGTCTCTTGGCATCCGGGACCTGCTTTGGGGGCCAAATTGGGACACCTGCAGAAACAATGGTGATCTTAGTCTGGGGTTGTTCTTGCCGCCTCCTCGT
>NW_008632885.1:554-2514 GCF_000691845.1 Merops nubicus | reverse complement strand
GGAACTCAACTGGGCAGCCATGCTCTCAGAAACAGGAGAGGGGGTCTGTTCCGAACACCCTTTCACGCTTGCTCTTACCTGACATAGAAGAGCAAATAGGCCCGCTGGCTCAGCACCGTCTTGGTGTCACAGAGGACTACAGAGCCGTCATCCATCTGGTACCAACGTCCATCGCTGGCCTGCAAAGAAAGGCAACGCTCTCTTCAGAGGAGCATCAGGGGTTTTGAAGCCAAACCACAGACAGGATACCGCCAAAGGACACCAGACACCCGCGCCAATGACAAGGTGCTTGACTTTTACCTTTACGTAGCAGTAGTAGTGTCCATCGTTACAGCTGGAACCGTCGTGCACCAGGACGGCATACAAGGAGTAGAGGAGTGGTTCTCCAGCCACATGGGACATGTACGCGTCGAGGTTCAAATGTTCTGGATAGCGCACCATCTAAAGAGAGGAGAGACCAAGACGACTCCAGAACCATCCTGAGAGACTTCAGGAAGCAGCCCGAGAAAACCTTGTCACCAAACACAGGCTAGAGATAGAGAAGTAGATCTTCTCGGTTCATCCAAAGCAGGTGTTGCCGTTTCATCCAAGTGGCAGAAAACTGTTCTGGGGCAGACCAGCTCTTGATGCCCACAGGTGGTGCTTCCCTTCACCTGGGAGCTTCCCTCTTGCCACGAGGGGACTGATTTCCTTCCGGCGGCTGCAGTCGATAGCCATCGTGTGCAGAGAGGAGCAACTTCCCAGAAAAGATTCTCCTTTGGGAAGGGTCTCCTTCCCAGCAGACAGAGTTGCAGGGCACTTGTATGCGTACCTTGGTAATCTTTCTGCGCGTCCAAGCATTGAACCTCTTCAGGCACACTGTCAGGATGTTGGGGGAATGATCTACTGTAGTCCTCTTGGCGGCAGTGGCCAGCTGTTGACACCTGGGGAACAAGCACAGACCCGACAGTCACAATCCGTCTCCTTCCCGCCCTGCATCGCAGAGCCACACGTGCTCTCGTATGCAGACGTTTGCACTGCAGACCCCTTCGGCCCACACGCTCTCAAAAAAAATAAAGGAAAAAAAAAAATAAAAACAACCCCCAAGCTATCTCATGCCTGGCTTTCTCAATCAAGGCCCAAGCTAAGCAGCACTCCCAGACAGGCAAGACTGTAAGCCTACATCTCTCCTGTGCAGACGTCATTAGCCATCATCTTACTTGTGACAGCGATAGCCGTTTTCACCAGACAGCTCCTCGGGTCTGACAAAGTCTTGCAGAGCTCCGTCGATGGATGAGACTTGCTGGATGAGGAAGAAAGGAGTGCACTTAGTTCCTGGGAACTCGGAATCCCAAGAAACGGCGACCCCCGGGCGGTACCAGAGTTGCCTGTGGGACGCACGGCCCAACCCCGCGAGAGCCATCCGAGCCGCCCGTGCGGCGATCAGGCGCACACCGAGGTAGTCCACAGCAGGGTGCTGCGACAGCGTCGTCGTGGCTGTAGGTGCCCTCCTTACCCTTCAGCCCGCTGACACCCAGCACACAGCCCTGGGAGACCACTGACCAGGCTTCCACAGAAGGGGCCCACAAGTCTGTTGCCCTTCCCAGCCACCCCCGAGCTCTTGTGTGGTAGCAGCCCACAGTCTGCAGTCGGTCTGGAGTGAACTGGGGGTCAGCTGGGCTCCCCACGGGGGCCTCAAAACCTTTTGCACCATGCCCTTCAGCCCGCTGACACCCAGCACACAGCCCTGGGAGACCACTGACCAGGCTTCCACAGAAGGGGCCCACAAGTCTGTTGCCCTTCCCAGCCACCCCCGAGCTCTTGTGTGGTAGCAGCCCACAGTCTGCAGTCGGTCTGGAGTGAACTGGGGGTCAGCTGGGCTCCCCACGGGGGCCTCAAAACCTTTTGCACCATGACAGCCAACCATCTTACCTTGATGTCCAGAGCAATGTCAAGGAACGCCTCGTAGGTGTCCGAGACA
>NW_008632885.1:0-241 GCF_000691845.1 Merops nubicus | reverse complement strand
GCGCCGCTGGGCGTACGGCTGCTTACTAGAAGCTGTTTACCACAAACCAAGAAAGAGGCACCAACCACTCTTAATATCAGACAGCAATATTTTTTAAAAGTACCTCTGGATCTCAGGAAGCCTGCAAACGTTTGGTAGATGACGGTGTTGTGTTCTGAAGAGATGTCGAGACTGGAAATAAATGGTAAGACAGAGAGTTACCTCCTCCCAGCGTTTTGCTTTCTCTGAAAGCCCTTTTGGG
>NW_008632884.1:99822-129277 GCF_000691845.1 Merops nubicus | reverse complement strand
GAGCCTTTCCGAGCCGCCCGGTGGGAAGTGCCGTGCGGGCCCCGCGGTTCCGCTTCCCGCTGTGCCGGGGGTGGGGTTCTGGCGCGGTAAGTTCTTGCTGGTTTAAACCTGGCGGCTGTGGGTGTCTGCGGAGGGCCCGAGGCCGCTGAATTAACCCCGCTCGTCCGCACAGGAGTGAGAGATTCCTAAAGCGGAACGGCCCGGTCCTGCGAGCGCTCTCTGCGTGCGCTGCGATCCTCCCGGTGCCGGGTGTCTGCAAGGGATGGCCTTAGGCGATTGTTACTAACCCCTGCCTGCCTCCCGCTCCCCGTCTGACACAGATAGAAGGCCAGGGGAGATGGTGGTACAGTTTGAGAAAAATACCCCCGTCTAAACTAGCAACCGTGAAGATGACTGGCGAGGCAACGTCAATGGTTTGTCACAGGAAGCCAGTACCACTCTAGAAAGGTGCTCACGCTAGTATGCTTCTCTTCCCACTATGAGTCTCTCTCATAGCTCATTAACTGTTCGCTTTTTTTCTCGAAACATCACTAGTTGAAATGATTTGATGTGTAGAGAAAAGACTTTATTTCCATTAGTTGCTTCATGTTGAGCCAGCGGCATAAGTCTGCTGTTCAGATACTTTCTGAAACCTGTCAGAAAAGCAGCTCACTCCTGGGGCCAAATTTGTTACTGTGTTGTTCTTTATTTTGCATTGTCATGTCTTCATCTTCAGTAAGGCCTAAGGTGCCAGCCTGCTCTCCAGGCAACTCCAGTTCTGCTTCTTTGTTTACTTGTTTTCGTATTTCCAAACCTAACTGGGAATTTTTGAGTGGCAGGGTTTTTTTTTGGTTTTTTTTTTGTTTGTTTGGTTTGGTTTGTTTTTTTTTGTTTTTTTAACTGCAGAACTTTACAACAAACTTAGCTTAGTTGGATGCCCTTAGTCTTGGTCTGTCTAGAAGAAAAGATTATTTGCTGGTTTGTCACAATGCCCATATAGTGCAAAGCCACCAAAGCAAAACTAAAACCACATGGATCTAAAACTTTTCGATACCAGATTGACAGACGGGAGTATTTCCAGGTCTGTCAGAATCCATCTGGGAATGTTTGGGAGCCTGGTCATTCTAGGCAGGGTTGCATAATGATTTCTATGACTAATCTCATTTCTGCTGGTGACTTGAGACCTTCAAGTAATAGCAGTGAGCCTACGAGAGCATGTGATAGCACCAAGTGCAAGACACTGCCCGTGTGGATTAATAAGTATTTGCAGTGTAAATCCAGGAGCCCTCCAGCAGGATAATGGGCTAATACCTGGGGCTGTTAGTCAATGAAGAAAGAAGCTGCCAATTTAACACGGTTGTGAAGAACCAAGTGTGACTGTCTTGTGCACACGGTGAGGCTTCCCAGTGACTAGTAAGGTGTTACTGTGTCTAGGTCTGATACATCATATCCAGGAAGGAGGAACTGGGACAGAACTACACCTGGGAGGGTTACTGGAAGAGAACAAAGCTTATCTACAAGAGTACACTGGGAAAGTTTGTCTGGTTAGCCTAGGAAAAGCAAATGTGGAGGAGGGCTATGAGTAACCGGTGAGGCAGGGCAGAGTCAAGCTCAAGCGAGCAGGTGTTTAAGCTAATCAACAGTTTTGGTAGGAGAACAGGGATCTAAACTGATTTCAGTCAAGATAGAAAGCTATCTTAGCTAGCTGTCTTAGAGGACTGAGGGTTTCAACCGCTGTCAAGGGCAGTGAAAGATGAATGTGTCTAACAGACTTCTACAGAATGGGAAGATGATGTGCAAAGTAGTTACGTCATCTGTTGCAGGGAGGAAATTTGGGTCTCCCTTCTTACTCATGTGGAGACTGGAATAACCTGATGTTTAGTACTTGTCAGAAAAAAAGCCATCAACTGCTGGTTCACAATGAGGATGATGGTTAGAGTGGGAGAAAACTGGGGAGAAAAATTCAGCTATTAAGTGCTGGAGGCTCAGCCCTAAACCCAATATTTATAATGCCATGGAGAACATGGGGTGGTTTAGGTGCTGCCAGGCTTTTATGCACTTTGCTTATATTTGTGCTGTGCTTTGCCAAAGGTAGGGAGTGTGAGGGAAGTGTAGTAAATTTGGGGGGAAGAGAAACTGTCTGCCACAAAAAAAATGGAACTGGGCAAGTCTTGCCAGGCAAGTGTCTCTGGCCATGGCATGCTTTCCCAGTGTGACCTTTGCAGACCTTCACAGGACACTCTGGAGTCATCTAGTCCCTCTGTGCACTGCAGCTTGGGTTTTGCCACCTTCCCAGGATTAATAAACTTCATTTTTATTGCTCACTTCACAAGTCTTTTTGTCTGGTATCAAAGGGATCTTAGTTCAAACTTCAGCAGCCTACAGCTAGCCACACTGTTTTATGATAGACTGGAGTTTCTCAATATTGATTTTTTTTTTTACTTATGCAGAAACCAACATACTGTTTCATAAGTTTTTTGCTAGCTAGTGTAGCCTCTGACTACATGTCAGGGTGTGCATGTGAAAGAGGAGTGAGGCCTCTAACATCTGTTTTCCTTCTAAAGCCAGAGTTTGCTAATTCTTCGGTAGTATCGGTGGCAAGATGTAAACTGGATCAGTATGAAAACGGGGAAGTCCGTGGCCCCTTCCCTTGGAGAGCTGATGATGGTCTCCAAACACTGAAGCACAACAGAACGTGTGAAATAGACCCTGGCTACTGTGCAGACTCTTCCAGTGTTTATGTGCTTTCCATGGTCAAGACCTCTTTGGAGTGTGTTAGCAGAACCACAGTGGTTTCCTGTCCTTGCCTGCTGTCACATTTTTACATCTGGTCTGTCAGTGGAGCTCTGTGCCCACGTGGGTTGCTCCTAACCCTGTGTCATCACAGTAGTTTAGAAAGTGGAGCCACTGTTAAGGATTGAGATCATGTTTAGTCTTTAACGTTTCTTGCTACTCGGTTACTTTACTAGAACTGTGCACAGCGTTATCAAGTTCTGGATGCAGCTGACTGGGGTGGAAGGTGGTTGACTTTTCTTACCTCTTCCTTAGCATTTTCAGGTGATCACACTTAATTTCCCTTTCATCCCTGCAGCAAAGTTGTCCCTTTCCTTTTGCTGGCTGCAAAATTGTAGGCGTTTGATGTCTTTGTTCATGAGAAAGCTGCTTTCTAGAGGAGAGCAGGGGCCAGCTGGATGCAGTTGTAAAGGGAAAGGAGGCTGGACCTCCTCTGTCCCACCTTGCAGAAGTCAGGTGGCAGCTCTGAGCCCTGTCTCCAGCCTGGTGGAGGGTGTGGAAGGGGATTTAACTTACTGCACTGGAAGAGCATGTTGCAGGAGCCAGGCTACATTAACTTCACTACTTGTGGGCCTGTTTGGGTTTGCTGGTTTGGTTTTTTTTGTTCTTAATGAAATCTAAATGCTTGGTTTTGAAGGTGTAGGTGGAGTGCCTTTGTTTTGTTGTGGTGAAGCCTGGTGTGAGCTCCGTGTGAGGGGACTTCTGTGTTTGTGTTAAGCCTTCCTGAAACCAGGGGTGCTCTGTGAGCAAAAAGTGAGACAGCAGCTCTCCACAGACCTCATGGGAAGATCAGAGTCAAAATTTGCAGTGATGAATTGTCACCAGTGCCTGCATTGCCTGGAATTAACAGTTCTCCAAGCGCGGGGAGTTGCCCGTGTACCATATGGGCTTAGCCCCATAAGCTGGTGGGCTGTGGTGCACAGGGGCTGAAGCTCAGCTGATCCGCTGCGTGCAGTAAGAGTGATGGTGACCAGCGTTGCCTTGCTTTAGTTCTGGGCCCTGGTTGTTGGAAGACAATTCACACAGCAGAGGGTAAGCACTGGGGAAAATCTTGGCCAAATTAAGACTTTAGCACTTGGATTCCCAGCAGTCAAGCAAGCTGAGCCAGGGAGATGTTAAACCAGCTGATCAGAAATGTTGTGTGGGCAGTTCTTTTCTTCTCAGTTTAAATTGCAACCTTCATTTAAGCATATTTCAAGTCAGGGAGCCAAAACCTGAAATGGTCTCTTGCTCTTTCTGCAGCTCCATGGGGGTGTAAGCAGTGTTACACCCCTGCCTGCTTGCTGTGTTAGCTCCCCAGCTCAGCCCAGACCCACGCTGCCTTGCTCCCTCTTAGGCCTGTGCTGGGCCTTTTCAGCTCACTGGATTTGCAGAAAGTGAACCTAGCCTAGAAATGCAAATGGGTTTATAATTGGTACCTGCCAGGGACTCAGCCATGAAAGAGGAACAGAGTGAACGCCATCCTCAGCTTGAAACTGTTTAAACCCCACCTATTGCTGCCCAAGAGACTGTTTTGGGTTATGAAGGGAAAGCAAACTAGGTAGCTCATTAAATTCCCATCCTTGAGACTTTGAGTTGTGTGCTCCAGTCCTCAGGGTTTGGGCTTTTTTTTTTTTTTTTAATTGTTTTAACACTTTGAAAGAGATGCAGATAGTAGGAGTCGGCATACCAAAGCCTTCCCTCAGTCATAATTTGATTGTCTAACCAGGAAGGAGCATTAAGGCTTCAGTCCCATGGGTGTATTTCGGAGGAGGACGGCCAGTTTGGTAGCTCTGCAAATGGGGCCAGCTTTCTGTTGTTCCCATCTCCTGAGCCTTCTTTCCTGACACTGCAGATTAACCCTTGAAAGGAAGGGGATCGCTTGTTGAGGAGTAAGGCTGAGGGTTCTTTAACTACTTTATGCACTCAGCCAACCCTGTCACGTAATAAGGTCATTGTGTTTAATTGAAGATGGTTAAATTTAAAGAGAATGATTGCCCCTGGCCCCTCTTTTTATAAAGAATGAAAATTTGATGGAACCGTTCCCCAAAGCACCAATAAATCATACGTGAAAATATTGCCATTTGGCTTGTGACCTGGTTTTTATTGGTTTTAGTGGAGTGTTGGTGGACTTCTGCTGGTGTATTAAGGCATTTCACAGCAAAGTTTTCTTTGCTTCCCATAAAAGCAAAGAGAAAATCTTGATGGTGTTATTAATTTTAATGAAAAGCTTCCATCGCATATCTAAATTTTAGACTCATCTGTCAATAAAGTGAAGTTAAATAGCTGTCGTTCAGATGGAGGTTCAAAACACAGGAAATCAGTTTCAGGGTATAAAAACCACAGTAAAATAAACTAAACCCACCTAATTTATTATTCCATTTGACTCTTTCCTTATGATGTTTAAAAATAATTCAGTCACAAGACTTAGGAGAAAGTGAGGATAATGAATAGTCTGTTTTTATGAAGGTACAGAATTCTTGCAATATCTGTCACAAGTCACATTGCTGTTTTGTTTTCTCAGTCAGACTTGAAATAAGTTTAACTCTTCCTGTTTAATAACCAGTATATAAGCATGAGGGATTTGTATTTCACAAGCATTAGATTTCGTAGGTGTCAATAAAAAATTAATATTACAGTAATATTTTCTTTTCACTTGGTTATTTTGAGCAAAATATTCAGAGCCAAATTAATTTGTAAGATCCTTTAATTGCTCTGAGTTACACTGTAAATTAAAACAATATTTCCAATACACTTTTCACATCGTTATTTCTTATATATGTGTTTTCTTAAAAGGAGCAGCATTTAATTTTCATCTTGTGTAATCAAGTCATAAGTTAGATCAGTTCAGTATGGGTACTAAAACCTAAACCCTAGTGACTGCACTGATGGAGGTAGGAGGTAATTTGGGGATATGGGTGTGGGGAGGCAGGTCTCACCTGTAGAGTAACTTGTCTCTTTTGGCCTGCAGATCTTCTTCTGGAGTTCCCACTTCTAGGAGTCTGTTGAGCCCAACCTCTAATTAGCAGAACAGAAAGTTTTAACTAAATGCTTCAGAATCATGAGTTTTATATATGATCTTTATCAACACAGGAGTTGCTAACCACTGGCTTTCAAAGATACACATGAAAGGCCTGGAAATCACGAGGCTTTGCCTCCCAACACTGACTACTGGATTTGCCTTTTGGTCTTTAGCTGTTGCTGCTGCTTCTCGCCACTTCCTCATACATTAAACATCGGGTTTCTTTTCACAGAGGCCAGGAGTCTCATGTTCCAGTATCTGGTGCTCTAGGAAGACCCAATATCACAAACTTGTGATAAAATCAGAAATTTTGGCAACGGCGACAATGGATGGAGTAAAAATAGCTCAGTAATCATTCTGAGGCTGGAGAAAAGGTGCGTGCAAGGGAAAGCCAAGAAGGATCTGAGTTTGTGAGGTGCACAAAGCTCTCACACTCTCCTCTAGGTCTCGGTGCTGCACATGAATGCAACCCTGCGACTGTTGCTCTCAAGCCAGCTTGCAGAGCTGTGCTGTAGTGGGAGGCCTGTCCTGCAAGGGTGAGATGTGCATATGGTGCTTTAAAGAAGAACCACGGCACATTTGCTTGAGGAAAATAACCCAAAGTATTAGCTCCAGCCTCTTTGCATTTCCTCGTGGGACTTCAGTGTGGACAATTGCAGGGAGATTCTTACAAAATAATTTGGGAGCAGCTCGGAACACACCGTACAAACCCACGAGATTAGATTTTCCAGAGTTACTCAGGAGCTTTCATATAGCTCTAGTCCCACTACACAGAGCTGAACTTTATCAGGTTAGCTTTTCTGGGGCAGATTCCAACAAGAATTCCACATGGGTTTGGGATGAAGATAGTGGACATACAAAATGACCGATGAATCTGCCAGAATGGCTCCATGACAGTCTTCTGAAGGTGGTCACCATCTGCTAGTTTCTCTCTCTGGTTCTCCTGTCATCTCCCAAGTCAGCATTTTTCTCACACTTGGATTTTTTTTCCAGCTACTCAGCAATGGGAGGAAAAAAACCCATAACATTTTATATTTACTTAAGGGAAGAGTTTGATGGAGGAGTGCAGCCAAGGGGGTTGTCTCTTGGTCTTTTTTTTTTCATGGTGTCATAATTCTTGATTCTACACTTGGTGCAAACTTCTCTTCCTCATGTGGCTTCTTGTCTTCCTTCTCTTTTTAATGTAGTGTCCTCACAACTCCTCTTCCCTAAGGCCATGCTTTCATGGTATGTTAGCTCTGACAGCAGAATGATGTTGTAGATGACCAAATTCCTTCTCTTTTCCCATAGCTGCTCACCATATCATCCCCCCGTGGTGCCTCATCCAGTTAGCACAGAGCCTTTGGGCTCCAGCACATCATTGCTCCTGGGGGCCTAGGATGCCACTGCTCCTCCCTTTCCAGTGGCTGCGGTTAGAGGAGCAGGAGGAAGGAAATCAGCACTATTCTGGCTTTAAATTGTGATTGCATTTTCTACCTTTCGGTACAAAAACTCCACAAATGCTTTGCTTTAGAAGTTCAGCACTTGCAAATTCTTTGGCTGTGTCACATCCCAATATCCCAGCCCTATAAACACTGGTCAGTATAGCTCCCAGTTTCCAAAATCATAGAACCATTAAGATTGGAAAAAGACCTCTAAAATCATCAAGTCTAACCATCACCCAGTGCTACCATGACCACTAAACCATGTCCCCAATTGCCACATCTACACGTTTTTTGAACACAACCAGGGATGGTGACTCCACCACCTCCCTGGGCAGCCTGTTCCAGTGATTCACCACTCTTGCAGGAAAGAAATTCCTCCTAATATGCAGTCTAAACCTCTCCTGGCATAACTTAACCCCATTTCCTCTCATCCTGTGGCTAGTTATTTGGGAGAAGAGACCAACACCCACCTCATTACTACCTCCTTTCGGTGGTTGTAGAGCACAATAAGGTCTCCTTCAGTCTCCTCTGCTCCAGACTAAACAATCCCAGTTCCCTCAGCCACTCCTCATAAGCCATGATCCCCAGACCCTTCACCAGCTTCGCTGTCCTCTGGACATGCTCCAGCACCTCAATGTCCTTACACTGTGGTGCCAATCATCCATGAAGGGGATTACTTCCACCCCTACAGAGGGACAGCACTGAAGCAGATGATTGCTCAGAAATGTCAAGATCACTGCCATGAGCAGCTACAACCGACACACACTGAAATTTCTTTAGAGGCATAGAAAAAAATAGGCTGCTGAGTGGATTTGAAGAGATGACATAGGTCACACCCTCCTCCTGTGAGGCAGTGTGTCCTGGCAGACATCTGCACAGACACTTCCTAAAGACCTCATGCAACAGGGGTCCCGTGAGGGCCCCAAGTGACCCATTCCTTGTTAGCTTGAGGCTCACCTCGAGTCTCCCTTTCTGTAATTTAACCCTGCTGCACCTTGTCCAATTCACTCAGGTTGTGAAGCTGCATGCCATCTTTTCAGTAGACTTTTAGCAACCTTCATAAAATCAGATGTTCCCCTTGGTCTTCTCAAGGCTAAAGGTTCCACTAGTAATACTGCCTAGGCCTCTGATCGCATGTGCTGCTTCACTGGGGTTCTTCTGGCTAGGGCACCCCTCTCCTGAAGCCGAGCGTCCCAGACTGGACACAGCATCTCAGATGAGGCCCTTCCAGAGCTGAGCAGGTAGGACTTGCCTTTGTGGCAGTGTAGGCTTCTGTTTGCACCAGTATAACTGGAACTTCTCTTTAAAAGGAAAACATGGTAGAGTTTATTTGTGTTAAGCTTGTGAGCTGTAATTAACTTCTTCCAGTCGGCCCCTTCGTGAAGAACTTTTGCTCAGCTAGTTGCATCTCATCCTGATTTTGAGAAGCTGATTATTCTTGTCGAAGTGCAGTACCTTGCACTTGTCTTCACTGAATTACATTGGGAATTACACTGAATTACATATTTTTCCCAATTGGTGAAGACAATTTTTAATTCTGGTTTTGTCCTCCAGTGTACTTGAGGGTCCTTCTCAGCTTTCTGTCATCCTCAGATCTAATAAGCATCATCTGTTCCAACAGCTGTAATACACCAATAAGTGACTGGTTGCTGCATCGTAATCCCTAATCCAATAAGTATTTATTATCTTTACTGTTATTCATAAGAAACTAGATTTAGCAAGTTCAGCAGTGGTGTTTATCAGATACTGCTTAGAGGTATCTGCTCTGTGACCACAAAAGTGCTGGCAAGCAGAGTACAGAGACCTGAGCCAGCTAGCATAGGTAGCACATAAATACTCAATAAACTTGAAATAGTAATTAGTAGCATAATTTGAACTGCTTCATCTAATTCTCTGTGGTGGTTGGCTTGTTTTTTTCTTTTTCTCCTAGGAGCTCATATCTAAAAAGTCTTGCTGGATGTTTAGGTATGGCTGCTCCATTGATCATGGCTCCACTGGGAAAAAAAATCATCATTTAGGTAAAAATTGTGATGGCTCAGCTTTTTCATGGGGTGGGACATTCTAATTCAGCACAACAGCCGCATCCCATCTAGGCAGTAAATGTTAGTAACATCTAATTAATGAAAAAGCCTAATTAATAATACATGTGACCATATAACTTTGTTATATTTACTTTTGCTTCCTAAATTTTGCATCGCTGTGTCATCAAATGTACTCTTGCATCAAAGCTACCGATGGCTTACAAATCAAATTCTCCATCTGCATCCATGTGAAGGAGAGAAGATCCTGAAAACGTCTGGGATTGTTTTGACCATTGTCTTTGGGTAGAGAAGAAAGACTGGTGTAAATACACAGAGGCCACAGAGACCTGGGGGAGACCCAGCCAGAGCCTGAAGACCTGGGGCCGTGGTATTCAGACCCCTGCCCTCCCTCTCAGTCTGCAGTTTTTGGGTCTGGAGCCACGCAGTGGTGCTTGCTCCGTGCTAAGGGAGTAAAGGGGGGGTGTGGGTCTGTTCCACACGGGCACAGTGCTCTTTGGTTGGACTTCCCACTGCTCCGGGCACCCAGTGGCACTCTTCACCCCGGTGGGACACCTGGAGCCAGGGGTGAGTCTGCTGGAGGCTGCTCAGCTCATCTGTTGCTTTATGTCAGTCATTAAATTAAATACATTTTACTGGGCCGTTTTCAGTAGTTTCTGGGAAGGCATCAGATAATATGCAGGCAGCAGGTAACCTGAAGGGCACCCAGTGTCCAGGGAGGAACTGAGGAAAGGTGGTCCAGGGAGACATCGTCACACGTGCAGCGGGTGAGACCTGCTTGCTGGGTGAGAGCTGGCAGGAAAGGCAGATTTGAGCTGGGAGATCACAAGGTAAGGGACATTTCCTCCCACCCAGCCCTCATGTGGAGAGGTCTCCTGCAGTAACACCCCATGGCTCTTGGCCTTCAGTGCCTAAAACACCTATGAAGATGGTTCAGGAGCCCCTAAATCATTCAAGTATTTGAAAAACACGATCCTTTATAGCATTTTGGCTATATAATAATTTTTCTTTACTCAGAGAGAGATACGAGCAGCAAAAATTACTGGTCCCTGTGGCCCTGAGGTGTTCTCTTAACCACACAGATCAGCCACAGCATGTCTCGTTAAGGACTAGCTTTTTACAAAGGTCTTACAAGCAAAGTTCTGAAATTATTAAAAGCATGCTGGGTTAAAAAAAAAAAAAAGGTGTTATATTTTAAAAAGTGATAATTTAATTTGCATATATTATCTAAGTATCTGTATGGGCATGCATGTAAGTGTATTCCCTCCCTCTCTGGGTCTCTGTACATAAGCAGCCTCAAGCCCCACTGGGTTTTATTTAAACATGGTCATGATCAAGAGTTTTTTTTAGAGAGTGGTTAATTCTTGCCTGTTTGAGCAGGAAATAGTATTTTTCTCATGTTCTGAATTAGCTAATCCAGGTAAAAATGGTGATAACATTAACACACACCCCAAACTATGTACAAAGACAAGACAAAGCAGCGTGTTTTGGTTAAATGGACTATATAAAATTCTCTTTGCACTTGTTATTTCCTTTATCTTGGTATTTTAGCTAGTGCCTAAGAAGTGGCTTGTCTCTGATGCTGATGCATTGTTACACAGAGTCATTTGATTAGAGGAAGAAACATCTATTTAGCAACACATAAAGGAAATTAAAGAAAAGAACAGTCTTCACTGTGATACTTTCCATGGCCTTGAAAACCTTCAGCCAGAGCCCCCGCTGCTATAAATTGGCACAAACTCCAAAATCTAGAAGCTGCGTTGGTTTATGTGACCCGAGGAAACAACCTCTGGGATTTGTGGGACCACTGTATAAATATCAGAACTTTCAACCTGCCAGGGTCAAAACAAATCCTGCTGTGGGTCCAGTCCTGGCTCCGTGCTTCCCTGTCGCTCCCGGATTTAAGCAGCAGAGGGGGGAAGGGAGCCCTCAGCAGCTCTGCACTTCTCCCCAGCAAAGCCCACACCAGGGTGTTGACATTTTTGTCCTGCAGAGAGGAAACGATGAAGAGAGAAACTGTCTCCTCACTGCCATGCTGAAAAATGCACTCTTTTTGTAGCCAAAAGAGGTGGTGGCAGAGCTTTCCAGTACCAGGTGAGGGGCAAACCCTTCTCCTGGGTAACCTCTGGCAGGGCAAGGAAACTTTGTCCCTCCAAACCCCTCGCTTGCCACTCATGTGCCACTGAAGTAGGTGGAAAAAAGAGGAATGACAGCAACAACACTTTTGTCCTCCAGAGGCTAAAAGAGAAGGGGTGAGGTGCTGCTCTTGCAGTGCTGCAGCACTCCTCATGCCCCTCCCCAGATGCTTCATTCATGTGAAGACAAAACAAATTAACTGGCAGGTTCCCAGCAGCTCTACCTGTACAGTCCATCTGTGGGTGGGTAGGTAGGTGGACACACAGGGACAAAAATGGGCAAGCCAGTTTGTTAGGGATGTCAGTGCCTGAGGAATGGGATTTTAACAGTTATTTCATTTTCCCCCTGAGATAAAAGAGACAGTGACGAAGCCAGACCTCGGGAGGTGAGGACTGGCAGAAGGTGCCAACCTGAGCTTTATCTAAAGAGGCAGCAGCCTGTGAGTTGCCAGGGATGCTTCTGGCAGCGGCAGTGGAGCACAGAGCAGTTCCTGCCTGAGGCAGGCACAGCAGGTTTGCTGTACCAGCAGCCATTGCTGCAGGCTGCTCGCATCATAAACCTCCAGCTATTTACATTTCATCAAAACAAATGCCAAGTTTGCCCCTAAATGGGTACAAAATGCTCTAAAAGAGTCTTGGGCTTTTCCTAGCACAAGAAAGACGCAGGGAGCCAAGCCCTGCATCCCATGCCCACACAGGGAAGGCATGTGGGGGAACATCAGGAAGGGCTGAGGAGCCTTAGGTTGAGGGCCAAAGGCACAAAAATCCCACCAGGTCTCTCTTCTGCAGGGGCAGGAGCTTCAGCAGCACCGTGGCTGCCAATGCCAGTTAGCAAAGCAGTTGCCATCAATAGCCAAAGGGAGTTCAGGGCAGAAATAGGCAGGTGTGTTGCAGGCAAGCCTTGTCCCACCTCAGCTGCTTCCGAGGTCTGTAGGTGCCCCGTTGGAGCTCATCAATCTCCCAAGTCCCCAGCCTTCTTTATTTACTGATTTAAAAATAGCCTCAGGCTCCTTAATGGGCTGCAGCTGAAGAGACTACTCCATAACCTACTTGGCTGATTGGGCCCTGGAAAACGTACCCATTCCCCTAGGTCCCCCACAAGGGTATTTTCCAAGCACAGTAGAAATAGACACTTCTGCATTTCTCTCTTTCCATGTGCTCCCGTTCCCCTCTAGTCTGCAAGAAGGAAATGTGGCAGAAATGGATGGCTCCTGGGCAGCAGCCACCAGAGACTGGGCAGAAGAAATCCCAACAAAGAGAAGCCAACAGGACTTACTGCAGAGGCCACAGACTTTCCCTCTCCATTCTTCCTAGCTTCTCAGAGGGATCCTTCCACTGCTGACACCAAAGGTTAGGGGACTTTGGGTTTCATTTTGAGCAGTGGTACCATTTTCCATGTTCAGGAGCAGGATAGCTGGTGAGGCCATTAGGATTCTGCCACAGGAATCACAGAACCATAGAATGGTTTGGGTTAGAAGGGACTTTGAGAGGTCATCTAGTCAAAACCCCCTGCAGTGAGCAGGGACATCTTCAACTAGATCAGATTGCTCAGATGCCAGTGTTTCACCACCCTCATGGGCAAAAATATCTTCCCCATACCTAACCTAAATCTAATTTTTTTTAATTTAAAACCATCGCCCCTTGTCCTGTTGCACCAGGCCCTGCTAAAAACACTGTCTGCAGCCTTCTTGTAGGCCCCCTTCAAGTACTGGAAGGCTGCAGTAAGGTCTGCCTGGAGCCTCTTCTGCACAGCCCCATCTCTCAGCCCGTCCTCATGGCAGAGGTGTTCTAGCCCTCGGGTCAGTTTTGTGACCTTTGTCTGGAGCTGCTCCAACAGGCCCGTGTCTTTCTGGTGCTGAGGAGTCAAGGTCTGGACACAGAGCTGCAGGTGGGGTCTCACCAGAGCAGGGGTCAGAGTGCCCTCCCTCCACCTGCAGGCCACAGCTCCCTCGGTGCAGCCCAGGACACAGCTGGCCCTCTGGGCTGCAAGCACACGTTGCCAGCTCCTGCCCAGCCTGTCACCCACCAGCACCCGCGAGACCTGCTCCACAGGGCACTTTGCACTGCAGAGCACGAGCACACAGGCAGTCTCTAAAACCCCCACACCAGTATATTCTAATCCCCTGCTCAGGTAACCCAGCCCAAGTTCACTCCTCTCAGCTGTGCCTCCAGCTCCAGCAATAGGTCTCACTGCTGAAGAGCCCCACCTCAAACTCCATCTGGTTCAATGGGCTTCAGCCCATTAATGGGCACTTCTGACACCAGGATGCTGCAGCATTCCTAGATAAAATTCACCTCGGGACATGTTTCCATCAGTGAGCAGGCTAAATCCAAGTTCTACAACACCACGGCTTATCAGGGCTGTCTCCTTTCGCGGTTTTATTGCAAATTGGCTCAAGCGTACGGACTCCTGGAGCATGAAACCACATCCAGATAAGTCTTAGAAAGAAGCTAAAAAATAAAGGAGAGGCAGCTGTTTCTCTCTGCAGTATTCGAGAAGTAATAATAGTGACAATAAGGGGAAGTAAAATAGAGCATTTTCATAGTGATATTTTTTTTAAAAGTTAAGGATTCAATTGAATATAAAATGATGATGGATTTTAGGCACTTTGATGGACTAACGTTTGATTCTAATGGAGTCATTTTCTGAGAAAAGCAGAAAGCTGCGTCAAGAGGAAACAACCCTCAGTTTGTATAGAGAGGTGCTGCTGAGCAGCTCTGCCAGAGTCTTTTATTTAAATAGGAATAATTCTATTGCACAGGAAACTTGGAGTTGAAAGCAGTTCCTCAGATAACTACTCCTGAAGAGGAATGTATCTGCTGCATTCACGAAAGCCTGGAGGCTGGTTTTGTACCACAGAGCATCATCAGTATTATGGCTAAAATTAAAGCAAAGGGAGAGGAAACAAGAAAGGATATAAACCTCCCAAATGCCTGGGCCAGCAAAAAGTCCTTTCCACCAAGAAGTGGTGAAGAGTCTTTTAGAGTGAATATCTGATGTAGATGGAGCTGAGAGGCAAATAAGAGAATAATAACACTTATTTTCCACTTATTTCCATTTATTCTTATTTTCCAGAATAATAGCACTTAGTTTCCACTTGAAAAGGAACCCTTACAGCTCCTTGCCGTACAATGTCCCCTCACTGCTCTGCACCTTCTGCTTTCCATTTGGTTTCTACCATACTTCTGCTGCTGAAGTGGGGCTTGGTTGCCATCAGCCTGGGTCACAGCCTGTCCTCTCCATCTTCTCTCTGCCCTTAAAACATTGGATGGAGCAGGCAAGGCACTGCTTGCATGAAAGCTGAATCATCTGCAGGGAGGTTTAGACCATTCTACCTTCCATCCAAAGCACATCTGTAATTAAATGATGCTTTAAATGCAGACTGCTGCGGTTTCCCACTTTGGTTATGAAGACCGCTGGTCAGCCCCACTGGAAGTGACTCTCACACAGACTTTCGTAAGCTTGCAAGGAACTTCTCTGTGTGGTCAAGAGCAACGTGGCTCTTAATTTGGCTCCACGGGTCTCCTAAGGCCAGCACAATCAAGAAGGTGAAGCTGAAAGCCTCTGCACGAACAGGATTGGATAACACTTCCCAGAAGCAGCAAGAGGCCATTTTCCCCCTGAAGTTTCTCTAAGCAGTAACGGGTTCGTGTCAACGCACGTGTGCAGCAGTGGGGACAGGGATCTGGTTACTGCAGAGCAGGTCACCCACAAGCCGTCCCCTCGCCTTTCGGGCGGCATGCTCCCCCCGTGCTGGCAGCAGAGCTCAATCCATGGCAACTCCTGTGCCCAAACGATGGGTTCCGGCGCCGCAGCGGCGCGAGGGTCGAAACGTGCTCCTCAAGCACGGGGCAGTGAAATGGCCTACGTCATTTCTGGAACGAAGGGGAGAAAAGAGGAGCAAGCTGCACTGAAACACCAACCCCCCTCAGACAAGCAGAGAGGGGCAGAAGCTGGCAGGCTGCACGGGTTTCCTGCAGTGAACCTACAACCAGGAGAGGAGCTCAGGGGAAAGCCACAGCAAGAAGGATCGGCCTGTCTGGGGGCAGGAACGGGGGGGATGCACAGCACCTCCACACATGCCCCATCTTGATGGAGGAGGGGGTCACCCGAGGCCTCTCTGCAGGTAGCCAGGCTGGGGAGGCTTCTGAAAGAGGCAATCCAGCCTGGAAGCTGAATGATCTTGCCCTCTGGCAGAGCCTGGGTGGCTCTCTCTCCATTCGCTTACCCAGGAAGCCTGGGGCCAAATGCAAAAGGCCTAAATATTGTGTGATAAAAAGGTACTTGTGCTTTGTTTTGTCTGTATACAAAAAAAAAAAAGGATGCTCAGAAGAAAACCATTGTTGTTGTTTAGGCAATCCATACAAATATTCTGTTACATCTGGCAAACAGAGTGGTTGCAAGTACGGAAGTGCAGAGTTAGCTGACAATTTAATGTAATTTGGTTTTGTTTGCCTTATAGGCTCTCTGTATGTTGTTACAAATTATTTTATTTTACTTCATAAAGCAGAATATTTGAAATGCCTTTCTGCAGAGTAAGTTCTGTAAATAGTACAAGAGGCTGATCTGGAAGACAAACAAGCACATCTGAAATGGGCATTTGAAGATGAGTGAAGCAAACTTGAAATAAAAGCAGCCTGGCCCTTAAAGCCATAAAGGATACATGACCTATCTTAACAAATAAGCTGGTGAGAAAAACACCAGCCAAAAATCCCTATATATACCTCCAACTCCAAATAACTTGGACTAGAAGAAGTTCAGCCTCTGTCATTACCTGGTTAAAAGGAAATAAAATGAAAAGTCTGCAGGCCACAGGAGCTGCCAGTGTGCTTCTGCTGCTGCCCATAAACACCTTCCACAGACCCTGAGACAACAGCTGAGGAATGGGCAAGTGCCATCAGCCTTGGGACTTCTCCAGAGACTGGTCTTGGAAAATTCACACTCATGGAGAGGGCACTGATTCTCCATTAAATGTTCAACCTCATTTATTTTCTCTGGAATGGATATAAAGCAGTCACTCTTACTGTCAATAAAAAGGGAAAATGCTTTCTATCGCATCCTGTAGTTAGAAAGCCTACTGAAATCTGCTCAAGGCTGACCACTTTTTTTTCCATGAGTCCTTCTTTATTTGTAGCTTTTCTTCTAAGAACATTCAGCTTGAGGAAGGACACAAAACAGGGCTCTTGCCTTTCACCGTTTATTGTACACCTTGAGATATATGTGTAGGTTCTACTCAATGCCTGCCCAAGGACAGCTTGTTACCAAGCCTTACAGACAGAGAAATTAAAGCAACATAACTAGATTGGATAGAGAGGTGCACAATCATTTCACATGAAACATGTAGAGAAAATGATTTATTTGCATACAGGGGCAGACCACCCCATTGCAATTGCATTCAGACCAAGTTACACTGACAACACCACACCTTCACTGGCATAGTAATAACTGAATCAAGGCCATAGGAAGATTAAGTCTGATTAAATTGTATTATGTGCCAAAAGGTCACCATATTTCTTCATTCTTCCCTATAACATGAGACGAGATAAGAACATCTTGAATTTGCCAATTCTGTAAAATTCATGTTGTCAGTTTTTATGCCTTTCTCAAGAATTTTCTGAGCTGCTCTTTAACTTCACTCTGTGAGCACATGGCCACGTTAGGTGACATGAAAAACATTTCAAGGCATCATGGTAGGAGAGAAAAAGTTTAAATATGCAAGCTGAATGTATTCCAAATACCTACAGGGAAGAACAGAGGTTTTAACTATCAGACCATTTAAGCCAAACTCATGATTTTGTGATTCTTGTGCACGATGGCATCTTAAAATCCAACAAAACCATTGTTACACTTACCAGGCCCCTGTGAAAACAGGTGGGAGTCATTGACTGAACTCATCTGAGGTGTCACAGAGTATCCAAGACACCTGCTTGGGGCTGGCAGACTGAAGATATCCATGCAGACATGTGCTCCTCCCTAGCAGCAGCGTTAGGCCAAGCGGGTCCCCTGCAGTGTCTGAAATGACACTTGACAGCCACAGAGAGAAAGCTGGATCCCACCCTAACAGCTTTCCAAGTGTGAAAAACTTCCTTGCTTGCAGTCCTGAGCTGTGCTGTCACCTACCAACTTTATCATGTCTGAATATGCTCCGCTGGCGTTCAGCGTGGTGCCTACAACCATAAAACAAGGACATAAGAGCATTTTCTCCCTCTGCTCCTCCATGAAAAGGAGAGGCGTTCGTGACAAATGGGAATACTGGTCTCAGGTTTAGTGCAGGCACACACCTGCGTGACCATCCCTGAGGGCTGCTCCTGCAAGGTGAACCTCACACTGTTGTGGCCAGCCTCATCACTACCACGTCCTGGCACCCATCTGGTCTGGTGACCCTCTGAGGAACACCCACCACGCGGGCTACACCCCTACTGTCTTCTGCCCATTAGACGAAGGAAGACGCTCACCAGACTTTGTTTTCCTTCAAAGTAGTATCCAAATCCAGCTCTTTGAAGATGAGAGGAGCAGGGCGTCTTTCCTGTACTGATTTTCCTAAATCATAAAGCCAGGTGTATTTTCCTCACTCTGCAAGAAGCTTTGGTGGAAATAATGCAACTGCAACACAACATTGCATAAGCAGCTCACACCAGTATCTTCCTTTGGCATTTCTTAGTGTTTTTTTATTCTCCTGCTGCAGCAAAAAGTATTTTCATGTAATGAAATATGCAATTCATTTTCTACAGTTCCTATGGTTTCTGTAATTACAGAATTAGAAGAATAAGAATTTAGAAAACATTTCTGTGATTTATTAATTTCCAGATAATGTAACTATATATTCTATACCTACTACTATTTGCTCAAATACACTACATACCTACACAGATGTAAAGCAACAGTCACTGCTTTAATACAACACCCAAGATGGTATTCCATACACACACACACACACTCCAGCAATAAAAATCATCTTGATCCATGCAAAAAGCCTCCAGAATTGTCAGCTATGTGACATTAAAAAGGCAGGTTACTCAACAAAAGGCTTGGCTAGAGAAACGATTGCAGGCATAAAGAGCATGGTATGCATATGATCAAATGTCAAGGAAGGTTTTCAGCAATTCCAGGCAAGGCATTTTTTTGGGCCCCATGAATTCATGCAATAAATGTCACTAGCAGAAGACTCAATGCCCACACCATCAAGCAGCCTTGCCCACAAGTCCTTTTTCCATCATCACCCACAACACAGAAATGCTGGGTTGTTCCTAGGCTCTCTTCTGGAACAGCTCTTCCTGAAAAAAAAGCAGCTACTGTTTCAGTAACTTGCTCAATAGACACTCCCAAAATGCAGTGCAGACAAGGCTGAACCACTTCTGGCTTCCTTTGTTGTATACAAACATGCAAAGCCAGCCCAGCAGGCTCTGACCCCTCAAATGTCATATTCTCTTCTGTTTCACTCTATTATTCCAGTGGGCTGCAAACCCCCCAGCCCGCAGATTACTTAAGACTTTCAAACTGAAGACCAAGCAAAACACAGTGAAAATAATAACGATGCCTTATGGTCATAGCTACACCGTGTGGGGCCAGAAGAGACACCCAGCCAAACGCTGTGAGTGTGGACCTGGCCAGTCTGCTCTAGAGAAGGCAGACGTTGAGCAACTGATGCTGCTGCAGTGCCTGGCCTGGGGCAGGGGCTGCTCCCTGCAGGGGGGAAGCCTTTGGCACCAAAGCTGTGGCCACCGGCTGTCCATGAGGACGTGGGGCGGAGGTGATACCAAAGGCTTCCAAAGCCTCTTCTCTAGAAGTTCCTTGCTTTGTTTTGGAAACACGGACATTACCTGAAAGGGGTATGAGCCACACACAGAGGAGGACAAAGCTTGCTGGCTCAGTGTGGATCCTGAAAGCTCATGGCTCCCACAAGCGCTTCTCCACTGCCAAAAAAAGTGCCAAAGTTGACAAGAAACAATGCAGCTTTCAGACAAGAAAATCAACATGTCCTGACCCTTCTTTGCATCTGACAACTGTCCAGGGTGGGGTTTTTCACATACAAAAGGGCGAACAGACAGGCTTCCTGCTCCTAAATCATCAGGAGTTGACTGTGAATAGTTTCCCGCTTCTGCTCTGCAATGCCCTTGCAGCCCCTTCATGCCCCAGTCCTTCTCCATCCCTGCAAGGCACCCCTGCATCTCCTCTCCATCCCACAAGCTTGTTCTCAGCAGGCTTCTGGCTCAGTACGTTTGTGATGCATCCAAACTGACTGGTTGACCTGGTGGTTTTCCACATCACTTGTGACCTCAGTCTCCTTTCAGACCATCCCCATACTGATGAAATGTGTACAGCTTTATGACACAAACTCTTCTTGATTCCGCAGGAATCTGATTTCCTCACTTTAAAGTATTTAAAGCAAATAGATCAGAGAAGATGGTGTGAAGAAACCATGCAGCTGTACACCAGAGGTTCTAATCCCTTCTGTTGTCACTAGCTTGCCGTGTGATCTCTGCCCTTGGGCATCCAACTCCTCTGCTATGCTGCTCTCCCTCTGCCCTGTGCACTGAAGGATTTGTTACTTAAACATGCAATTAAGGAAAAAAATTAAATAAACCAGAACAGAATAACATAAACTTTTTATCTTTTGATAAAAAAGATAAAACTTTCTTTCTGATTCTTTTTGTTAGCCCAGGCCCCCCTTCCCAGAGCCGTGCCACGAGAAAGCATCACCCCGACTCCACTCTCCTTTTAAAATGCTTCCTTTTATTTCAGTGGTTGTACATTGGGTGAATGGATTTAACGTCACAACAGAAATAGAATGGCTATTTAACAGACCACTAGTAGTTATATGCTGGAAAAGAGTGAATGGAGGGGTTTCTTTTAACTGTTGCCAAAATATTCATCGTACGTGTCGTCAATTATGCTGGATGAGAGAGGCAAACAAAAAGGTATTTTTGGTGAAGTGCTGTATCCTTTGAAGAAAATAAACACTGAGACATCTCAGGTCACTTGAAACTGTGTCCCAGCTACAGTATTCACAGTCTCTGTGTTGGCCCATCTCATGGTTCTTTTAGGGGGGTTTATTTGTTGGTGTTTTTTTTTTTATTTTTTTAATTAAACAAAGCATTTAAGATTTAATAATTTTCATTAGACTTTTTTTTTTTTTAAATATAAACAAAGTTTTGGCAAATAATATTTATACAGAAAAATAGTTTTAGATCTTCCCAAATTTTGAAATAGTCTATAAAATTACTTTATAAATAAATAAAATGCAGAATCTGTTGTACACGTATTTGCACATCTCTGTAATTGCCTCCTTACTGTTAGCGTAGGTTTGTACTTGTACAGTTTTCAGGAATATTACAAAGTCATAAAGTCGGAAAGTGGATCTCTTATTAAAAATACATTTTCTCTTTTTGTCTGTCAGTTTATCTGGATGAAAGACCTGATGTATCTGAAGCTTCATCATCCATGGGCAAAAAATAGTAGTATTGGATTAATTGTAAAAAACATAGAATAACAGTTATTTCGAAACATAAAAAGTCCACACAAAACAATGTCTTGGAGAGTTATCTACATAAAATATTTAAACAACATGGATAATTTACCATTTAGTATTATACAATAAGCTACCCAAATGCCTAAATTAACTATTATAAAAAAATAAAAACAACTTTGACAGATATAGGCAAGTTGCAGTGTCAACTACCTAGTTATAATGACTGAGAAAGTCTACAAATATTAGTGTTTTAATAGTATATAATGGTGATACCTTAACTGCTAAAGAAACAAGTTAAGATACGTTATTTTCCCACAAATTAAAGCTAACGCAACGTTACAAGCACTATGTTAATTTTACAATCGAATCGTGATTATTTTCTTTTCTTTTGGATGATCAAATCTCCAGCTTTATATATAGATAGTAATTAGACATCGGACAAACAAGATTTAGCCTGGAAAATAATTTCCTAGACAAATAATTATATGATTAGTGCCTTCAGTCGTTCAGAACAGGCAGTGCTGCCAGAGTTTAAAATAGTTTACAATCAATCTGAAGAGGTTAAGTTAAAATACTGCAATCACTAATAATGTCCACATAGAAAACTTATGCTGCAAACAATTATACATAATATCCATTTATAACAGTTGTCCTGTTTTTTTAAACAATAATTTAAAAACTATGTCATTTATGTGATACATGTGCAACATATAAAATGTGAAATATGAAATATTTGGTACAATAGTGCTTGAAACAAATCTCAAATCAAACAAATGAATTTTTTAATTATACATATATAATTACCTTGTAAATCAACAAAGTATTTAAAAAAGTAAACATTAAAATCTGCTTCATCCATATATATGTATGTATGTATATATAACATGTATATAATTGTATTAAAGATATCTTCATACTTTTGTGACATAAAATATGTTTTTAAAGAAAAACAATTAAAAGAACTATTATTTTTCTCCACTCTAATCTGGTTAAAATCTTATAATCCAATTTAAAAAAAAATGCAAATAAAGTAATGATTTATTAAACTGAATCTCATTCTACATTCTTAGTGTTCAGTTAATAGTCTAGATTAAAGTCACCTATGAAGTTTCGGTGACTCAACTGAATTTTAATTAAATTAGAGTATCATACAAATCCTTTCATCTACAGCCTTCTTTTTGCCTTTTGTTAGTTTGGTCTTTTGTTTGTTTGTTTGTCTGATTTTACACCTCTAGAAGTTACTTCTCAACAGCTTCTATCTTTTTGGTAACCTATGAGTCTGAAAGAATATTCGCTTCCGGTGAGATTTGACTGTTGGCATCAGGCTCACTTTCATCAAGTCTGATGTGACAAAATTTAGGCACTTCTGCAAAGTCTCTTTTAAAAACATTATAAATATACTTGCAAAATAATATTTTCAAGACTTTGTTCTGGTGGGGATTGAAAGGGGTACGAAGTTCATACTGTGCAAAATTTTTTTTTCATTTTCTTCTGCTATTCTGCTATGATTCAAATGCAACTTCTCCATACAAGTCAAACACCAACCATGTGCATCTAAAAAATTTGTGCTTTACTTTGGACTTCTGGCTAAAAATATTCAGATTGGCAGGGTGATGTGCAGGACACTGGGCTGCATTTCACTTCCTCTGTCTTGGAATCGACTCGCTAGGGGAGCAAAACCAAGATTATCTTTTTTTTTAACGGAGAAGAAAATCCCCAATCATAGTTTGGGCGAAAATTAAATCTGCAACTGGGCTAGGTTTTTAGCCAATACAACTTGATTATTGCTGAGCTCGAAAGATTCACAGAGGCTGAATCTCACGAGGCTAACTTAACTGGACCGTTTCCCTTAGGTATAGTTATGGAGAAAAGACAAAATTTGCAAGAATTAAACTATGTTTAGAAAAATCCTTAAAACTAAATGTTACCCTTTATGTCTTGAAACATCACAGCTGGTATCAGGTAATTAACTATTTTAGGTTGGAGTATAGTAAGCATACCATATTTAATATTCATATATGACATAGCAGCACTAGCTTTTTCGAGTTTGTGATTTGTCCAAAAGAACAAATTCTTGACTTAGCATGCAGTTTGTGGCAACTCTAGAGAGGAGGAGACGGGGTAGTATGTCCAGTAGCCGTGCTTGGCCGTCCGCAGGGAGGCTTCGTGGCACTCCGTCCCGCTCCTGCCGGCTATTTCAGGATTATCTGCCAAGAGAAAGGAGAGCGTGATCGCGCTTTTAGGTGGCGCAGGGAGCGGGGCACCCGGGCGGCCGGCGCTGGCCCAGCTGAGCTCAGGTTCGGGGCAGCACCCCGAATCCTCACGCCGCCCGCGAGCGGCCCGTGCTTCGCAAACCCGGTCGTCCTCCTCCCCTACGCACGTCCTCGCTCCCGGGGGGACGTGCCGAGGGGGGATTTTAGGTGTCCAAGCAGCGGAGGTGGTGCCCAAGGCACAAAGGGAGGGTCTGGCTGTGGGTGGGGTGTGTGCCCTCAGCACCCCGGCTGCCAGCGAAGGGGGAACCAGCTCCGCACTTCCCGAGGAAGCTCCAAAGTGCCCCGGTGCCTGGTGCACCCCCCGGCTCCCACCCTGCTCCTACCAAGTCCGGAACGACCAGGGGAAATAGCAGAGGCAGGGCCCCTCACCACTAACAACCAAAGAAAGTACTGGGTTGGGTGTCTTTAGGAAGCTAAAGTGTCTTTTCAATGCACTTTTAGCAGCTGCTTATTTCCTAAACAAAATACCAACATTATCTGCAGGCCAGCGAACTTGAGAGGTTTTTTCACCCTTCCTTATGTCAGGGGCTGGAGAGAGATGATCACAGCAGCACCTCTGTGCACCTCGCTAGTCACTAACCTTGCTGTACCTCCACAGCGTCTCAAACTGAGGGTGAAGCAACCATCTTACAGATGCAAACTCCTGTGCTTCCAGCACTGCGAAGGCGAGACGCCCAGCAACCGACTCAACCTGCTCACAGGATTGGGAAACATCCAGATTTCCATCACCTGCCTGGAGCGGCTGCTGGTGAAACTGGTGTCAGAAGCCAGGGGTGTGATGTTTGACCATGTCACTGCTAACCTGTGCTCCAGGCTCAAGCACACACCAGGGAATCAGAGTGCATCGCCTGCTCTTCCTGTTTGATTTGGCACCTGATATATTTTTAAGCTGTATTTGTAGGTGGTATGCAAGACACTCATGACAGCACTTTGACCTACTTGTGTATTACTAGACCGCTGCTTAATGCAATATTTATTTTGAAAGGAAAAAAAAACTCCAAACAGGTGTTTTGAAAATAACTTCAGCAACATACTACCTCTGACATACAGACTGCCAAAAAGAAACACGCTCGCCTCTGCATGGAAGATGCTTGTTCTAGTCCCCTGCCCAACCATGTTTTAAGACACCTTGCAGTCCTAACTGCCTGGCTCTCTGTACACAACTCCCAGCTCCCTGACCCCACCTGACTTGCTGGCATGCCAAAAAGTCATCTTTTGATTACCATCAGCACTGAAAATCTGGTGACACGCCAGGCCCCATTGTAACGACACTGTCCAAACACCTGCTGCTCCAAGGGGCTTAACAGCTAAATAGATCAGACATACAACAAGGACATATATTTTTAATGAACTTCCACCCATTGTGAGCTTGTTAGCTTATCGCCTATCTTCTGTTTCCTATTGAAATAACAAAGGAATACCTCTGCTGAAATAATAAAACCCTGCCTGGGATAACCCTGGTCCATCCACAGCATGGTGATGTGACAGTACGTACGAAGAACGTGGTTGTGCTGAAAATAAGAAGTGACCAAGATTATCAGCACTGATATTTTTAGTGTGTTACAACCCAACATGT
The DNA here is from genome assembly GCF_000691845.1 of Merops nubicus. NCBI lineage: Eukaryota > Metazoa > Chordata > Aves > Coraciiformes > Meropidae > Merops > Merops nubicus. The sequence goes on along the minus strand of NW_008632884.1, from coordinate 104,587 downwards.
CAATGTAATTAATAAATCAGCTTTAGCTATATTGAGTTAGCCATAATCACACAAGTGTATCCAAGGGATCCTAAGGTCTGATTTAATGGAACACAAGTCTACTCAGTGTAAAAAAAAAAAGAATTTCAGACACTGCAGCTGCCTACATCGTCTGCCACCTCTTGAGGGGATAAACTTGCATCTTCCTGTAGCTGTTCTCTGACTGTACAGGGAGACAGATCACTGCCCCTTATGTTGAGGTGTCCTAAAAGATCAAACAGCCCCACAAGACTGATGCTCCCAACTCCCCCAACACGTGTGACAGAAAAGGCAGAGGGCCGATTCTCAGGCTGTTTCTTGGTAAAAGGGTAGGACTGTCCCTGGCACTTTGACTAACCCAAGTGCAGCTCACCCTGCTGTGTGCCGGGCAGGATGCAGGGGTCCTGGGCAGGGTGGAAGATCACAGACCCCTTCTCTGCCCTGCTCCAGTGAGTGGCAGAGCCCAGGTAAGGACCTTCACCACCCTATTCCTATTCCTGACGTTTCTCCCCTCCTCTTGAAACTCAGGAAACAGTGAAGACAATGTAAACACTTTCCTTTTGTGAGCGAGCACGTCCTGTTTACACGGCTGCAGGTGCAGGAGGAGCAGCTGGAGCTCTCCCCACCACCCTCCCCCCCCCTTCCCCCCCTGCCAGTGGCTACGGAGCTGGCTTGCTCCCACCACATTGTCCTCGCCACACCACTGCTCGTGCAGGGGATGTAACTAGGGCATGTTGCACCCTGGCTATTTCTAGCACACGTAGGAGTCCTCCTAGGAAAAAAAGCCTCAAGTCTCTCCTTCAGAACAAGCTTCTCCAGTGCAGAGATGCTGAACTGAAGAGCTACTTTTTTTTTTTTTTAAACCCTAGCCACAAAATGTAAAACACATCCCCTAGCCTTTAATTATATGTTCACACCCTATTTCTCAAAAGATAGCACAACTCTGTCATAGCTACATACACATGCACCAGCTTTTGCAACTGTTTTTTTCACCATGTCTGACAGAGAAACATAAAATGCTAAACTGCTGTACATGGAAGACACACTGTGAACCTCTCCTGTTTTTCTACAGGTGGATTAATAAACTGATGGAAGATGGAGGCTATCTAAGTCTGCATCACTGCCAATTGCTCCATCGCTTGTATGCTGGGAAGGAGAAGCTGTAGAGAATGTACTGATGGAGGAACAGCCCTCCTAACACTTACTGCAGAGGCTGCACAAAACTGAAGGCTACACGATGGGTGTGCACTGTCCCGTGTACAGAGGTCTACAGGTCAAGCCCAGGAAAGCATTTCCTCATGCTCTGTATGGATAAGGACCACAGGTGTGGATACAGACGTGCCAGGAAACATACCTGTCGCTGGTGCTGCAGTAGGAGATCTGACAACAACACTATTTCTAGCATAAGCAGAGTGGCCTGGCACTTATGGTCTGGACTAGTAATGCACAGAAGATTGAATAACAGCAAAGGGCTTTTTTTGGAGGCAATCACAGACACGGGGTACCCTCTCCGTTGCCTTTTTGCTTGGTACCCTGCTGAAGTCTCAAAAAGCTGGCTACCATCTACACTAAAATCACTTAAAAATTGTGCCAGTTAGTTACTAGACCTCTCTGAAACTAATACGTAAGTGAACCTAAATTTCTGCAAATTACTTTCTAACTGCCAAGAAGCATTTGCTTTTCCAAATTTTCCAGCTCTTTAGAGGTGACATTTTCAGTTCCCAAATGCCAAGGCTTTCTCTTTTTTCTGTCAGAGCATGGCTCTTTTAGACCTTTACCTTCAGGATCTCTGAATGACCAGAGCGGTCATTAATCCCCTTGTGCAACACAGAACATCCTGAAATTCAGCCAGGGTTGCTCCTAGGGGTGCTACAGTTCTGCAGTGTCATCCATAGGAATGACAGCCAAAGGAGATGCCAATGGCTACAGCTTCCCAACGTACTACTAACCCATGGCATGCAGCAGACAAATCAACATCACCTTGGGACTTCCTCAGACCCAGCAAAGATGGTTGTGACTGGTTATTGTCTCAAGACTTAAAAAGTAAAATAGAGAATCTCTTTTAAGTTAAGGTGGAAATTCCACCTTTGTGAACTCTTTGCTGACACCGAGGCTACTATGTGCACTGCTTTACTTGGTACAGTCCATAGAATTAACTAAATTACCTAGAATCATGACTGGGTACTAGGAATTTGAAGAACACTGGCTTGAGATTTGCTGTTTTGAAGCCACAACTTGTGAAGCTTCTTTACTCTCTCATTGTTAAATTCTATTTCCAGTTCCAGATTTATGATACAATGATGAACACAGAAAATTTACCCTTCTGCATTGAATGCAGCGTACATGAACTCTTGTTCAACTAAAGGCCTGTCAGAGAGGATCAGCTGGAAACATGACTTTGCATCTGCCTCTGACATGTTTCTCTTCCAGAAGTTCTGAAATTATTTTTCCAAATCACGCTTTGCTCTATAAGTGGTAATACATTTTAAGGGGCATTAAGTTCATCTTTGACCTCCACACTGCAAAGCACTTATCCCTCCAAAAATGCACTTCTACATAGAGAACATTTTAGACAGCTCAGCCTTTCATTTTAAAAGCAATGTAGTAATAGGAGTTTCTTGCAGACAAAACTCATCTCAGATGAGTTCAGACACGTACGCCTCAGCTGGACACCCTATTTTACATTTTCCTAGCCTACCTCAGGCAACTTATTTTAGCATGAGACAGATTATCAACTCATGATGCTTTTTTCCACTCCACCAAATCTGAGAGTCTGAGGCGAACAGTTCACACTGAGGTATTTAACTTTTAGACACCTGTGTCAGGGCAGATGAATCCTTCCACAGTGACATTTTCTATTTTCATGTTTTTCACACAAGTATGGTCAGATATATCTAGGGTATACATTAAAAACGACAGATATTTTCAGACAGCTGGCTCATATCAGGCTGTCTCATAACTTCTCCTGCTTTCTAAAAATAAAACTAACACCAAGTATTTCTTCCCTTTGACATGAAACCCAAGACTATTTATATATCCCCATGCCTTTGGGAAATGCCTCCATCTCTTTATTCCTCATTTTCTCTTAGAATGCTCTTTTGTGGCATACACCTTGTTCTTTTTTTTCAAAATAAATCGTTCTTTTTTTTTAATCAAAAGTGGAGAAGAATGAGTAAATATTCAGATATTTACTGAAAATAATCACTATCACTATCAGTTATGCTTGGTCTTAATTTCCACATAACCATACAGATGGACTTTTTCATAGAATCATAGAACCCTTCAGGTTGGAAGAGACCTACAAGATCATCAAGTCCAACCATCAAGCCAACACTACTAAGTCATCTGCTAAAACAGATCAGAATCTGTCAGGGTTGGAAGGGACCACAAGGATCCCCCAGTTCCAATCCCTCTGCCATGAGCAGGGACACCTCCCACTAGATCAGGCTGCCCAGAGCCTCATCCAGCCTGGCCTTAAAGAACCCCAGGGACGGGGCCTCAACCACCTCCCTGGGCAACCCATTCCAGGGTCTCACCACTCTCATGGGGAAGAACTTCTTCCTCACATCCAGCCTGAATCTGCCCACTTCCAGCTTTGCCCCATTCCCCCTAGTCCTGTCATTACTCGATATCCTAAAAAGTCCCTCCCCAGCTTTCTTGTAGGCCCCCCTAAGATACTGGAAGGCCACAATAAGGTCCCCTCGGAGCCTTCTCTTCTCCAGACTGAACAGCCCCAATTCTCTCAGTCTGTCCTCGTAGGAGAGCTGCTCCAGCCCTCGGATCATTCTCGTGGCCCTTCTCTGGACACGCTCCAGCAGGTCCACGTCCCTCTTGTCATGGGGGCTCCAGAACTGGATGCAGTACTCCAGGTGGGGTCTCACCAGAGCAGCGTAGAGGGGGAGAATCACCTCCCTCGACCTGCTGGCCACACTTCTCTTGATGCAGCCCAGGATCTGGTTGGCTTAATTTTTTTTTATCTCCTATTTCTCCATGGCTTCAGCAGCAGCAGCACTTCCACAGAGCACCAAGCCCAGGACTCCCACTGACATCCCCTGAGAGGATGGGATTTACTCATGTCCTCAACTGGTTAACAGCTGATCTGGCTCCAACTCTTACTTGCATGAGGAGCAGCCTGCCTGCTCCCAGTGCTCAAGGTGGAAAGCTGCTCATCTCTCCCACCTTAGCTGCTATCCTGATCCCTTTCCTGGACCTAGTACTAGCTTTAGTCATATAATCAAAGAATGGTTTGGGTTGGAAGGGACCTTAAAGATCACCTAGTGGGACACGTTCCACTAGACCAGGTTGCTCAAAGCCCCATCCAACCTGGCCTTGAACACTTCCATGGAGGAGACATCCATAACTTCTCTGGGGAACCTGTTCCAATGTCTCACCATGCTCACAGTGAAGAATTTCTTCCTTATATCTGAACTAAACCTACCCTCTTTCAGTTTGAAATTGTTACCCCTCATCCCATCACTACACTCCCAGATAAAGAGTCCCTCCCCATCTTTCCTGTCCCTTTAATTACTAAAAGGCTGCTGTAAAGTGTCTATGGAGCCTTCTCTTCTCCAGGTTGAACAACCCCAATCCTACTGTCCATGTTGCCAACAAAGATAGTAAATATCACCTGGGCCTACTACCAAGCCCTGATCAACGCCACAGAATCCCCCCTGGCAGTCCCTTCCCGAGCTGCCGTCTGCGCTACATCACACGTCTTGTGAGTGACACCAGAGCCCCCCTCCCTTGT
>NW_008632884.1:89269-99789 GCF_000691845.1 Merops nubicus | reverse complement strand
TTGGTCCCTGCTGAACACGTGCACAGTCGTGCACCCATCTAACGTTAGCCTGTGTCACCCACTTGTCCCCTTCCACTTCCAAAATTCATTGTCACCAGTTTGTACCCCTGCAAAACTAGTGTCAAACCAACAACTTTCTAACAAAGGATTCTGCAAACTCTGGAAAGAAAAAAGACCTGAATGGATGTATTCCCAGCCAAAACCTAAAGGGACTACTACTAGGGTTAGAGGGATGTGCTGAAAGCAATTTGTTAACCCTGCTATCACTGCTGAACACTTAATCACTTTTCAGAAACACACTGAGCTCCACCTTGAGTTGCTGGCTTCTTTCTTTGGCTGCCCATCCTCTCTTGATGGCCAGGAACCTCATTCTCGTTTCCAGCGTATGATTTAATGTGTAAGTGCTTCATTTTTCTCGCTAACTGTGGACCTCTCTTCAATTCAGGGAGGATTTTTATCTTTAATGCTTCTCCATGAATCCAACACATCCCAAATACATTTGTCTACTTTGCTCATCAAGAAGGCAACCTCTGATTTATATATAAAGGGTGAGATGTTGTCCTGGTTTGCATTAGAACAGAACTAATTCTGCTCAGCGGTTTTACTTCTCAGCTCAGTCTCTTCTAAAGAACTGCACTTTCTGAAGTTAACAGCATATTTCTGCAGATGGTGTCTGCTTCTAGCAGTCATAATGCTCCATGTTTACAGTCACTACCAAGGATCAGCGTGCAGAAAGGCTCTTGCTTGTACTGCTCCTGTGCAGACTGAGGTCACTGCTAAATCTTGTGTGCCGTGCTGGGGGTGCAGAAAAAGTAGAAGGCCACAGCTGCAGAGAGGAACAGACAGGACAGGTGGCCCTAAACTGACCAGTGAGGTTCTGTCCCATATCCACCATATTCGGTACAAAGCTGAGGGATCACAAGCTCTCTTCTTCAATGTCTGGCATCTGAGAAGGACTCTGTCTGTGCTGCCCTCAAGTCTGGTCTGTGCGTTCCTGAATCCAGATCCAGAATCCAGCTCCTAAATCTAGTTCCCATCTGCTGTTGAGTCCAGTTGAGGACTTCCCCAGGGTCTTCTCCACAGGATCAGTGGTGATGGTGATGTACTTGCCATCAGGGGGTTTGGGTTCAGTACTAGTTTCATATATGCTTGCATATATTTAACTTTATTATCATTAAAGCTGTTCTAGTTGTCTTTTCCAATCTGTAAGTCTCTCTGCCTTATTACCTTTCTCTTCTTTGGGACAGGAGAGGGGTTAGTAGATAGCATCCGTCATTTATCTAGTGGCCATGCCAGCCCTAACCCTTGACAGGCCACAGATGATCTCCTTGGTTGCCTGCCAGTGACTATTGTTCCATGAAGGGTGGAGATCCCATTTGCTTGGCTTTCTCACAGCCCATCCACTGACACAGTAATCCTGGTGCCTCTTTTCCTCCCTAAAACTGAGCATGCCCAGTTCTGCCTGTCCCATATGTTGCTAATATGCTTCTGGAAATGGCTGAGGGTCGGACATCCATGCTAAAGTGGACACATCTGCTGGCACATTTTCATTCCATCAGGCACAAGCTGTTGGCCATCAGGGAGAGTATCATAAAGCTGACAAATACCTTGCCTGAATCCAGCTCTTCATGATGATCTAAAGAAACAATCAAACCAACTATGGGATTCCAAAGGGCTCAAGGGTTCAACAGCATCATTCCTCTCATTTAATATTCACATGATCCTGAAAGAGTCCAAAGTCACTTGTGCTGCTAACTCCTTAGCAGGAGCTAGGAACTCCATCTTTATGAGCTTCAGTAGGTATTTACTCAAGTAATAATGTTTAATATTTAAGTTTAACTTAATAGATATTTAGTGACTCCAGAGAAACAGGACTAGTTGTTTTAAAAATGAAAGCAATCTGGCTTTATTTATTCTTCTCTAAAGTAATAAATAATGCAGTACTAAAAATTGATCGTAACATACTCTAATATATTCTAGCAAAACCTATTTTTAACTTATTGCACAGGCAACTGACAGACTACATAGAAATGAGAAAACCACTGCTGTAATATTTTAGGAGCACCTGTATAGTGACTGTTTTGAATAGCCACTTTTACCTTTCAGCAGATCTGAGCTACTGCAATTATCTGTGTTTTTCCTTTCCTACTTTCAGGTCATTTCCCTCATCTTCTTGAATTTTGAAAACTGACAGAATAGGCTTATGCAGAGAAACTGAGAGCACAAAGGAATGAAGGGCCCAGCACAAATTGTGCACTACCTGTGAAAGTGCCCCTCTTCCTCTTACGGAGGTGTTACTTCTCCAAATGTGCATTTTCTTAGGTGTCCTCACCTAGCGTTTTCTCTTTTTCTTTTAACAGAACCTGCTTTATATTTCCTCTTACACATCATGCATGCCCAAATCATGCAAGGGAGGCTGCTGCTACACAGGCCAACTCTTTTAGGTGAACACTGCATGCAGACCATGGCTAACACTTCTGCAGGTTCCCCAGCAGTAATCACCGCTCTGAAACCTCTCCTCTCCCAAAACCTGGTGCTCCAGTTCAGACTCCCTTCCAAGCAAGAGAAGGTCCACTGCATCACCTAGAACTTAACTCAAATGTAGAAAGGTACCAAAGTTATGTTCATCGAGGTTACTCATCAGACACCACACTTACAACACTTGTGTCAGTTTTAGAAAACTCACTGTACTTAAAAATTCTCTGAGGAAATCTTAATATTCCTGACTTCTGACTGCTTCCTGCTTCCTTAACTTTTTTCTTACCTGAATACTCTCACAGAAACAGACATGCATAATATTGTGTGTTGCTGCAGATAATACTGCACCAAAACTGAAGTCAGTCAAAGTTAATAAATCTCTGCCTCCAGCTGAAAGTCAGGACAGGTACAACAAACAAATAAATAAATAAACAGACGTTTCCACTGCAGTTATATGAGCAGCCTCCTGCAACCTTAAAGCCAAAGACTGGCATTTCTGGTGCACAAGAAATCACACACACAGAAAATAGACCCTAAACTTACACCTGTTTAATTCAAGGGAGGGTAGCTGGAGCAGCCAGGGATGTCCCGGTGCAATTATTCCAAAGAACAGAATCCCAAAGAAGTAAATCTGGAGTTCTGCACTGCACTGTGTTGTTAAAATTTTATGATGGAAAAAGCCAGACTGACATGAGCTGTGTGTACGTGCTAAGCACTGTGAAACAAACTCATTTTTCTCCAAATGCCTACAAAATGAGTTGACCTCAGAAAATTTTTCCTGTGATTAAATAATGAATATATGCCCCAAAAGACTTTTACTCAACTTGTCAAAGTATCTTTTGTTGAATAATTGAAGGCAAGAACACACAAGGAAGTTATCATACCAAACATAAATACCTTTTTTTTTTTTTTTAATTGCAATGATATGAAAGCTAAAGCAGTCTGTAGCAGGAAAGGGAAATGTCTCGATTTTTGTTCTATAAAAGAAATGAGTGTTCTCCCGTGCTTACTGCTCCTGTTATGTGCCACTGCCATCTAGCAGGCTGTCAGGGGAAGTCACGTTTCAGGCCTTCTCTACAGGGGTGGGAGTGTGAATTTCAGGAGAGAATTTCTCAAAAAAAAACACCAAACCAGAGATTTTCCATTTCTTCCCACTGGCTTCTTGCATATGAGCATGAGATCTAAACTCTGTATGCAAGTCTGCTGAAAGTCTTCATCATCTACTCAGAAACAATACGCTATCTTCAGAGACCAGAAATTGTGATTAAAAGTGAAACAAAGATGTAGTTAAAGTTTGCATGAGACTTACAATAGGGTACCTTTAAATTTTCTAGTGTAATCTTTTAGCTTTGCTTTGTTGTTTAAGAAAAAGTTTCAGAAAACAAAGTTTTGCCATGTATTTTGCAACATCAGTTGTTTCAAGGCAATTCAAAGGATATTTTCTTGACACTACTTGAGATTTGTTACAAACTTTAAGATTGGAAACTTCTTGAGTCTGGAAACTTAATTCTGAAAGTTACAGCTACTTCCATGTAACTCAGTGCCTTCTGACAAGATGACCTGATTGAATTGAAGCTTGTGTTTCTTGGGTATCTAGCATGAGAGAGGCAGCAAGCGGTTTAAATTTGCACTTCCTACCATGATGAGCTATTGCTATTCAAATACCTTCTCTAGAGAAATGAGTCTTCATGATCAAGGGTCGTTTGGGTTCATCACTGCAGCCTGGTGCAGGTACAAGGCAAGATGTCCAGTCCTGCATCCCAGGTGCCACTACTTGCTGACACCTCTACATGGAACAGCACGGCACCATAGATGGGCTTGTTAAATACCCACCACTGCTCTGCCAAGGGCTCACTCCCTGCAAGCATCCCCTCTTATTACCATGTGTCTGAGAAAGGAACCTGCTCCTCCATCTCCTTTTTTGGGCTTTTTCATGTCAGATTCAAATTGCCCTTTCTGTTGTTAGAACAGAATTTTCTATAGGAGTATTTAACTTGGGACTTCATGGAATTATTAGACCAAATCTTTCAGTCAATAAAAAAGAACCAAATTGTTTAGATACTTACTATTCACAGCAGAATTGCTTTCCACTATTCTTTTAGAAACTGCAGTTAAAGCTTTTCAAATCACTAACAAGAATTTCGCATAGATTCTTATTTGGAACATTGTTGTATACTGCCACTAAAGATGTAAGTTAACATTTGTTTCCCCTTCCTACCTTTCTTCTCAAAAGCTTGCTTTTAACCAACAAAAAAGGCCAACACCTACTGCACTCCAGATTTTTCATTCATTTTCTTGGTATACTGCTACTTGTCTCCCTGTTTACAAGGTCAGCAGGCTCCCACAAGAAACCTGCAAGAAAGGGAACTTGAGGCAGAAGCAGCCTTGTCAGCAGTGCTGAGGACAGCCCTCTGCCCTGACAGGAGGCTTCCCAGGGTCAGATGGGTAGACTGGAGAGAAAGCCCTTTTGGGGGACATCAGGGAATATCTATAAGAGGAAGCAAGTGATGCTTCCTCTTATAAATATTAAATATTCCTCTTAAAGCCTTCCTGGGCTTTAAGCAGAAGGAGAGGTTGGCTGGAGTAGGTGCCACATGACGTTTTGGTCTAAGGAGAATCTGCCTCCTTTGGGAGTGGGGGCTACCTTCATGGGCACCTTGCCCAAGAGAGGTGCTCTGCTGATGCATGTCCCAGCTCCCTCCCTCCTGATGCCACACACAGCCTCTCAAACCCCCGTTAAACGTTTGGCATGTTTGTATTTGATGCTATGTTAGCTACTTTTTGAATTCTGGGACAAATATTTTATTTGTCCTTTTGTTCGCAGCACTCGAATATAAGGAACTATTTGTGTTTTCACTTCATTGTACTTTTACAGATTTTGACTAGCTGAAGGCTACTGAATGACTTCATAATTAATATCTGCATAATTGCTACCTAATTTAGTGTGAATGTGGATGCCTAATTTCAAGCAGCTGTGCTAGATAATCACAAGCTTTAGCACAAGGCAGCCTGTTGATCTTATATTTCTTTTCAGATATGGACTACGAGTATTTAATTTTCCACTGCATCTGCCTTTTAATTTTTCCTTCCTGGTTAAAGGTCATGTAACCAGTAGAATAATGCTGGCACTAAACAGCACCTTTAAACAACATTCTCTGTAATGCTATTTTTATAGTGCCAGTCTTTGGCCCATTTTCACTGCTACAGAAAATAAAGCCATGTACTGTTCTGTACTGATGGAAGCAAGACTATTTTCTTCAAAATCATTTGGAATTTGGTAATTGCCCTCTAATAACCAAGAGCTAAGGAAGCACCCACTGAGCTTGAGGACACAGATTAAGACAGAGAAATGCTGGTGTCTTAACCTCCTGCTGCAGTCAATGGGGTGATACAACACAGTCAGTAAGCCGTCGGAGCCTGGAAATCACTTCATGTGACCACCTCCTGCAGGCTCAGGCCATTTGCTCACCAGGCTTTTAGTGCCACCTCAGCTAAGGTCTCCTGCCTGTCATCTGCTGCCAGTTCAGAAGCTAGCAGATTTGTCTGTAGGTCCTGTATTGCATCTGCCAAGCTTGTCAAAATGTCTTGGATAACCTAGACATCCAAGGTTATCTTAGGACAATCTTAAACAGCAGTAGATGCGTGTTTAGGCAACTGCAGCAAGCCCTCTGTGACTCGTGAAGGGTGAGCCAGACTGCTCTCCAGATGTCATTTGACTCTGTCAATAACCTCCACAGTCTGCAATGGGCACTTGCACGTAGACACCCCAACTCTGACACCAACATTGAGGTGTCTTAACTCTGGGCTGTGTTTTAACCTTTTGGTTGGGTGAGGTGGCTTTCTACTCGGAGATTTAAAGCCTCCCAAAGCAGATGCTGGCATTATTCAGAATTGAAATTCTGTCCCAGAACTCAGAATAGAACCTCTCTCAAATAATATTAGAACAGATCATCCTCTGTGAAATCTTATGGCTACCTGTGAGTGAAACTGAGCAGGTAACAGTTTCCTTGCCTGCTCGAGTACTGATAGTCCACTAGCTACATGAGTAATAATGACAAGCTTTGTTAAAAATCTCTGAAGTATATATTTACACAAAACAACTGTTTTAATATTTTAAATAAGATGTTTTATGTACCTCTGCCCACATGCATGCACTAGAGGGAGCTAGGACCAAACCCTCTGTACACATCCCCTAATGTTGCTTCTCAGCATTATTTCACATTACTTCAAACTTTGTTGGTTCCATCCTCTGAGAAAAAAGTGTCAGAATCCCTGAAGAGCTGAATGTAAGCTCATTAAGAATCTAACCCTGAAGTGAGGTTAAGCAGCTGTGGCTTCCAGACCCACTCCAGTGGAAATGGATGGAGCCGTAGTTAAGGGAGGAAGAGGAGAAGGGGAAGGACCACTGACTGGTCATGCTCCCAGACTCCTCACGTACCTTTGCAAGCCCACCCACCTTTCAGTGGAAAACCCAAGCTGAAGTCCCCCCCTCCATCTCCTCCCATCACACCCTGGCAGCTAGAGGAAGTAAGGACATCCCCTCACAAGATGTGCACACACAGTGAACAGCAACTCCACCAGCTCTCGGACCAACTGAGCCGGTTTTTATTCAGGATTTGCAAAACAGGGGTTGCCAAAGCACTTTTGCTCCATCCTGTTCTCATTGCACTCGGCTGAAGTGACTCTCCTCCCCTCTGAAGTACACTGCTAGAAAACGATTTTGGTTTTTGATTTTTTTTGATTTTCCATACATTTTTAACTGGTGTCACCCTATACAGATGTACTATGGCACAGCTTTAACCCTACAGAATCTTCTCACATACATTGAACACACAATGAGTAGAGGTTGCTGTGCAAGCATGACTGACTGTGTGTCAATGCAGGCACATTTTGAGCTGTTACTCATGTCATTTTCAGAAAGAAGGGACATGCAGAAGACAGGAGACATTGTCCATCTTTTTGCAAAATACAAGCTGACAGCACAGACTAAATAATTAACAGGACCCAACAGAGCTGTTAGGTTTTTTTAGCCGTCAGCTGAGACTCAGTAGCTTTTGGAATGCTGACTTTTCCTTCCACTGGTGCTTCAAGGACACCAGGATCGTTACATTCAAGTCAAGGAAGTCCAACAATCTTTCCCCAGGCCAGACTACTAAGCCAAATGATAGTTAGATAAATCACTAAGCCCCGCTACAACTTTCTTTTCATGCCTAGCATTGTGAGAAGAAGCTGTGGGAGATGCAATGGGCTGAAGGGCTGAAGACTGCAGGTTGATTTAAAAAGTGTAGTAGAGACAGTGGAAAGAGGAAACTGTATCTCACAGATATGCAAAGCAGTGTGGCACAGACCAGGAAAGGAAATTTTATCCAGATGGGAATAAAAAAGTGCTTTTCTGAAATACACAGGAGAGTTTAAATCCATACAAGAGGACACAAACAGAGGGCATTATGACAATGAACAAAGCCTTAATCCCAGTTAATTACCTGCTCCTACTGTTTTTCTTGGGCTAAAAAATCACTGAGAGTTAGAACCACAGAGTTACTATGGGGCCTTTCCCAGTGTTGTAGCTTTGTCTCCAGCCTGTAGGAGGCTGTAAATAAACAGCAAACCTGGAGATTTGCCTCTTAGAAAGGAAAAGTAACTACTACTGCAACTTTCCCTACTTTAAAATATACAGTTTTTTACAGTGGCTTTTAAATACTTGTAATAATTGAAGTGGAGTGAGAAGAGAAAGACAGCGATGGCACATGCTACAGAAGCCAACAAGAAAAGCTGCTGGACTGGGACCCGTCTCCACGTACAGTGGTGCAGAGCCTTGGTTATGCACCTGCACTCCTCCCACAGGCCAGAGAAACAGTCAGGACCCTCCACAGCAATTCACCTTGCCCTAACATGGACTCCTAGAAAAGCAGATGAAGTGGATGCCAAACTTACAAATGGCAAAAGTTAAACAAGTGGAAACCCATCCCCGTGTTAAATTATCCTTTAATGTCAACATGGAGTTATATGTATACGCATGCACACAAATATATGCAACTAAGTAACTGCAGACAGACACTTTACAATTCCTGTTCAATTAAAAATACTCTAATCCTCCAATGCAAACAACATCTGCAGTGGGAAAGGGAGGGCTCTGCCTGCTGTGCTGCTAGATGAGACACTGCATTTAGGCACACCCGTACCTGCCCGGTGGCACCGGTTACTCGTGTGAAAGTACTCCCAGTAATTAAAAAAACCAAACTGCTCACTGGTCCTTTTGTAGGTGCAAATGTATTTATCCTAGTGCAGCCACTCAGGGGTGCAGGTGGTGGGGCTGCCCTGGCTGCACTCCTGTGCTGGGGAGGGTCCCCAGCCGACCCCCTCCCCAAACCACCCCGTTTGCTCATAGTCCCTCAGTGTTTCCAAGTCCCCCTGTCACATTTTGGGATCACAAAACCACAGCGGATACCACCAAGCCATTTTCTGCGCCGGGTGCTGTTCTGGGAAGGACAGTGACATGCACAATTTGCCCGCTGTGCTTTCCTCCTAGTCCCGAGGATTTTTTCATTAAGACAAGCTGGCTCTCAGAAAGGAACACACAAAACGACAGCCCTCTTCTGATGAAAACGCTGGAAGCACAAACACAACAATGCTGGCAAACGAGCCTTCCAAAAATATATACATAAGGGATTGGTTTGTGTTTCTTTAAGAAAGTAGGGTGTATTTCAGAGGTAGTATATTTTTCCTGAACTATTATAAATAAACTCTTGCAGCAACTTCTGTTTTTCCATGGGATACTAAAATAGTTTTGGAACCGCCAGTAAAAAAAAAAAATAAATCTGCTGGTATAAAATTATCAAGCAAAACATTTTCACTGATTTCTTTGTAATTTCTTGGCTGGTGGAGGAGAATGAATCAATGGGCATGTGTTTCTACTAGATCTGCAACAGGTTGTCAGTCTGGCCAGGAGCAACACAAGGAAAGGTGATGGGGAAACAGCCCTTTTGCTTTCTCTTGGTGAGCAAATCTGCTTGCTTCCTCCTCAGTTTGACCTCCAAAAACGTGAGTGAAATCAGCTCTCAGGTGGAAGTGCCCAAGAATGGTCCCAGAGCAACAGAAAAGCCACAGGCACCCACCCAGCTGCTGTGCAAACCCCTCTCCTGGCAGGTGCTGGGCGCATGGGAGTGGGGATCTCTACAGCCCCAATGAGGGAGTTAAAGGTAGACTCTGAGCTGCCACAGGTACATCCTCCCTGGGAAACAGGTCCTAGAGGAGGAGGGGGAAACCCTTCCAAAATGAAAACTGACATTAACATAACAAACAGCAGAGGAGAAGGAGAAAGTATCACCTCTCCTAGCCTGCCTCTGCCAGTAACCCTAGGGGTTCTTCACAACAATGTCCTTCCTTAGGGAAATACAATTCCCAGGTTAAAGACATGCTTTCAAACATAAAGCAGGCACAGTCATAAATACCTCGAGTGCTGTTTTGATCACTTAATCACTTACTTACTTAGCACTTACAGAAAACACTCAATTTTGTTTCTCTTTTTTTTTGTTTTCTCAGCTGCCTTGTGATTTTAGGCAGCTTCCATGCTTACAAATTAGTCCCCTCACACACAGCATGGAGAAAGCTACATTAACACACCTGAACTTTTGAAACCTGTGACAATTTTCCTTTTGAACTCAGGAGTTAATAACAAACTTTTGTAAGCAGTCCAGTACTATGGTGATTCTAACTCCAGCTGGGTTAATTACACAATAATTAGGTACAAACATCGCAAGACAAAACACAGCTACATCATTATTTGCAACAAATGTTAACTCTAAATAAGTGCAACCTGTCCCACAAACACTTGCTATAAACGACTTAAAAAAATAAAAGTAAAATTTGATGGGGTAAACACAGAAAATAAAAAAAAAAATTCTCCGGGAGAATTTTTTTTGTTAAAAATAATAATAATAAATAAATAAACAAATAAAAACTAAAAGAAAAATCTCAGCACTCATTTAGAGTTGGGGATCTTGTGAAAGAAAGCTTTAAAAGGAGCAAACCTGATTTGCTGT
>NW_008632884.1:0-89221 GCF_000691845.1 Merops nubicus | reverse complement strand
GTAGCGTTGTGCATCATGGGTACTTTCAGGAGGGGAACCATGGAAGCAATGAACAGGAGGGTGCAGCATTATGGTAAGAGAAGTGGTATTTTTGGCATGGTGAATATCAAGAGCGGCAAGCCATCGTCATGGGTTAAACCGGCAGATGGCATGCAATCACAGAGCAAAGCCAGAAAGCGTGGCGGAGAAATAAAAAAAAAGGGAAAATAGCTTATTACAAGTACAATTAAAGGAAGGTTGTCAACACAATCGGCGATTCCCAGAAAAAAAAAAAGAGAAAAGACTGTTGAAAACGCGGGTGTTATCTCTAGGAAGAGGACTGCTTGTGCAAACGAGGTCTCTAACAAAACAGCCCGTTACCTAAGAATCGTTACGTGGGCAATTTCTTTTCCCCCAGTGTCGATACAAAGCACTCCAAAATAAAATTCTACTAAAATTCTAGCACAAAATTTACAGTGGTTTGCACTGGGGAGGGAACTGATAAATGTTTATCTAAATTTTTACAATTTAAAAATGAATTATTTTCATGTATCTTCTTTTGGAAGCAAGCCAGATACTCTGTCTTCCTCTATAATCTACTTTATCCATCTTTTTTTTTTTTTTTACTAGCACTGCATAACTGTTAAGACTTTATCAGAGTTAAATTACCATCTGCTTTGAGGTACAAATCAGGACAAGGATGATGATAATTTTCCTGATTCAAATACTACTTTGTTTGATCTAAAAAAGCAAGGTCGATTTTGTGAAAGTCGCTGCTTCTGCTCATTTTAAGAACACATTTTAATCAACGTCTTCATAGGATAATTATTAACTTGACGTTTTAAAGGACATTTTAAATGCTTATCTGAGTTGTCCCACAAAAACAAAACAAAACCACTGGGATAGGGCTACAGCATAGAAGAAAGATTACTCCTCTGTCTTAGAGGGTGTTGCACTGGACTTACATTTTGTATGCCCAAAACGTAAATCCAAGCTGCAAATTATTTAGAGGAGAAGGAGAATTCAGACCACGGGTTTCAACAGAACCTCTGTGGATCAAAGTAAGCATTTCTGGGAAACGCTGACAAAACTTTCTAACACACAGCAAAAGGAGAAATAGGCACACCACTATGAAACTTTAAAACACTGATGAAATTTGCTGGCTTTTTCCAGTATTTTATGATTTTATAGTACTAGACAATATAAAATATAAAGAGAAAGAAAACTTTGAAAACTGAAAAGCAGACTGGAATTCATGGTATTATGCTTTTGCAGTGTAGTTGTTATAGCAGGTGATAGCACATCTAAACTGCAGCTTTCATCTACAGATCTAAACACTCTGCAAACTCAACCAGAAGGAGAGACAAACCTTTAATTCTAGTCACTGTCTAAATCTTGCCTAGGATTTTTGTGACAAGTGAATATACATCATATACAGTATAAAAAGAGATCAATAAAGAAATTTGGAACCTACCAATACTGGTAGCGGGTGTCATGCACAAAACTGACCCTGCATGTCATGCAATGATAGGTGAAAAAAGTGGATAAAGGGAAGAAACAGGTTAGCTGTTTAGAGTTAACATTCAAAGTGAGAGTCAAGCATAACCACAGAGAAGTAAGTTAGTTAAATGAAACTGTAAGGTCATTCATAGCTTTGCTTTAATACAAAAAGGTGATTATGCTCTTACTGAACTTCTGAGTACACTGGGTGACTTTTGGCATGTTTCTGTCTATACACAAGAGACTTCGTGCACTTATTTTATCAGTCCTTTATTCCTTCCACTCAGCACTTTTACAGCAACAAGTTTTTGTTTATAGAAGAAGATATTTTTGGTTAAATATCACTTTATTTGAGAATTTTAAAGCTCTCTGCATAATTCAAACAGATCAATGTCACGCAGACCAGCATTAACCAACTTTTCAGCGTGCAGCAGAGAATGATGTTAAAACAGAATTAGTCCATATTGTTCTGCAGGGCTTTGCCAAATTGTGTTTGATGCTGATGTCCTCATTCTTAACGTAACACTGGAAGTGGAGAGGTGCTTCTGACCAACGAGAACACCACTGTGACAATTCCCCAAGCTGAACACCTTCAAATGCGTAATGTTCCAGCAAAAGGCTCCCAGCACACCTCCAAGATGCTCTGGAAGGACTGCCCACCTGCCATGCAGCTTAGTTTTGGTGCCTAGTCCACCTCTAATCTTTCTGGGAAGACCAAAGGGGGAAAAAAGAACAGCGTATTTTCAGGACAGTGCATACAGCAATCTGGTGAAGGTAGGCAGGTAAGACAACTAGTCCCAGGTACATGCATATTTGATACAAAGTCAAATATGCTTCCTGAATTCCTGCTTAATTACTACCACAGCCCCTTATCGAGCCATCGCAGCAGCAGTGTAACTATGAATGACCTTACCCAAGAACAGTCCCCAGAGAATACACAAAGTTTGTCCTCTAGAGGCTATAGAAACACTAACAAACAGCAATGGGGAGAGAGAAAAGATCTGTTGTTTTTAAGATCATCCACCAAACAATAAGGAGAAGGTGACAAGGCAATCAAACTGATGTAAAACAAACAAAGTGCAGAACTTTGAAAGTAAGCCATGCTAAGTCAAGCCCCACATTTTTTTTTAGGGGAGCAAGTGGTGAAGAAAGCAGAGAAGTTATATAAAACAATTAAGTTTTATATATATTCCAGCAGCAAAACTTGTCTTAAAATTTAACTTAACACACACACATACACACACACAAGGAACACATTTGAAAATTATACCAGTTCAGAAAATATTACATAATCATTTAAAATCCAACAGATAATGTCACACATTGCTCCTTAGACCTGGGTGGTATGACAGTCCTTACACCCACCAAATCCAACCTTCCCAGGAAACGTGAGAGTATCAGACGTAGCATCTTCAATGAACAGCTCATGACACCCAATCATAGAGAGGGGGTTGCCCTTTCCTAATCTCCTCCCATACTCCAACCCTCTCTCTAACATCCTTTCTAGGTGCTGGTGGTGTTTGCGAAGAGCAGGAGGTTCAGCACTTTGAGAAAGGTTTTCTACCCTGGGCTTGGGCTCCATCTGCTGCATTAGCCCTCTGGTTCTTCTTTTTTCATGCACTTATTTTGGGGCTTGCCAACAGCCTGGCCCTTAAGGTTTGGTTCCAAGATCCACCCATCCTATCATCAGAAATTTATAAGATAAAACTATAATTACAACCATTAGGTGGAAAGAGGGATGGACAATAAAAAGGAGAAAGAATTAGCTACTTAAGGAAGCATGAGCACTCCAAAAGTCTGGAAAATATCCAAACGCTGTTTCCCCAAAAAAAGGTTCAAAAACTACTGTGTTTTCCATAGTTAATTTAAAATCCTTGCCAATTACAAATAATAGCAAATACTGCAAGTTGCAAATAATACTCCCTGAAAGGGAGTGCTTAAGAGAAGGAATAATGCACAACATACTGCGGATTCTCAGGGTTACAATGTAAAATAAATTTGTGGAAATTTCTGTACATTTGTAAGCACAGGGCAGTCTTCCATTCATATCCAAATAGGCAGTCTCACAATTTTTTAATTTTTTTTTTCCCCCGAACACTTCCATAAATGTCTGTATGTTTTCTGCCACAGATATTCCGGTGCACCAATGTGCTAAAAATACAGCAAGCTATAACTTACTACTATAAACACAGGGGCAGGCTCCAAGGTTGTTACTCAGGCCTTATAGCCAAATTCCATGAAGTCAAAGCCATCTGTGTTTGTTTTTATCTTTAAACACATATGGGGATGCTGATAGATTGGGAAATCATCATGTGTTGAATTTCATTCCTTGTTTAACCGACGTTATTTCTATAAACTAAAATGCCATCGCTGAAACATCAAGCACATTTGCAAACATGTAGTTTTAAATGACTCTAGAAGTTCACACTCGATCACATTCTGATCCTAAAATATGTGATTTGTTAATTACAAATGAAATCACGGAATTCATTAAGCAGGATATTTACCTTTGGGAAGTTTGGAGTGGGGGTGACTGACATAATTTAGAGGGTTATGTTGTTGCTGTTTACACAAGCACTTAGCACATTCTTTCTCTGGCAGTATTAAAGAGGAGCCCTGCCACCAGCCACGGTGCAGTGCAAGCCACCTCTGCACACTCCGATTTCTACAGAGTTCCGAGCACTGCAATGCCAATTACATTCACTCGTCTTCAATCACCCCATGAAGAATTACAGACCCAGCTATTAGCTGCAAATGCAAGGAAAAGTTCTGGTGGCGTTCCAAAAAGGAAAACCACGAAAACGCATCTGACGCCTCCAAGGCCTTGGGTGCAGCTGCAAGAAGCAAGGGGTTTTGCCAGTGCTCCCACACAGGTGTCGACTGGGAGGGTATGGCTGGTGCTGCCCTTCCTGCTCTGCCCGTGTGCAGCTCCCCACGGCTGCAGAACAGGAGCGGGAGGACGTGCCTCCTCCTCGTGCCAGCTCTGAAGCCCGTGTGGTGCTTCTCCCAGCACTTCTGCTCAGGGAACTTTGCCCTCTCATCTCAGGAGAGCGTTGGCAGAGAGAGTCAAAATACGGCCAATTTAAGGTAGGGAAAAAAGGGCAAACTGTGGACAATGACGAACGAGGCTATGAGTGTGAACAGCAGCCTAACAGCACCTTGAAATCTCTGCTTCGATTCTCACACTCTGCAGAAGGAATTAAAATATCTGTGCAGACTTCACCTCAAGCAGGGCAGGGAGCACAAGAAAAGCACCCGTTGGGTGCAGCTGCCTGACACAGAGGCTGCCTAAGGAAGACAAAACTGGTGCAATGTGGGTACAACATACCTGTTGGGATAAACGCTGCGTGCTGCTGCAACTGAGCATTGGCAAGAGCCTGTTGATAGTGCAAGACACTGGGATTGAAAACGGCACTGGCACCATTGCTTTTTTCAAGTGCTTGTCTCTTTGGTAAAGGGTGAAGAACACCAGGAGGAAAGGCCTGTAAATAAGGAAGTTAGTTAAAATGGCATCGTTTTTAAGGTGTTGTCGGTCACATATACATCAATACAAAAAGTTATTATTTTTTAAAGCGGCTAAAGATGCCTCGCCATGCATATTAACTCAAAGCACAGCAATGTAAAATGAGTGAAATTTTGTTACTGATAGCAAAAGCGTGGTACTATTAACCTAAAACTGTAGCAGCACAACTACTGAAAAGAAAGGCCTTTAAAGCAACGAAAATGGCATTGCCTTTAGGTTTTCAAATATTACAGGGAGAAAAAACCACTTGTGTTTCATTGCCAAGTATTTTCTTTTTTAAATTTAAATCTCGTTTCCTATTATCATACAGATTAATGGATTACGTTAAGCGTTTTCAATTACAGAAGCAGTTTTATCTCAATTCGACTTTTCATGAGAGGATATTTAAAAAAATGAAACCATGTTAGGAACCAAACTAAATCGTCTGCGTTTATTACGTATGAGAATGAGATGGATAAATAGAGTTTCTGGTAAATTAACGAGTATGTGAAATCATTTCCGGTTGATGTTCAAAAGTAAAGCGATACAAATTTCATTAGTTGCTTCTCTGAAAAAAAAACCCAACGAAAAAAAAGCTACATGCAAAGCAAAAGGTGAAAGGTCAAAGTACCAGGTCTACAGTTGCTTCGAGAGGTCGCTTCATTGCTTTGGCAGTCGACTGAGTCTTTTAATAACAGGCAGCGAGCACATGATGGCAGTGGGCCAATGGGATTCAAGCGAATTAACATACAGGTAAACAGCAAGCAGAGGTGCATCATGGGAACGGCATTGCATTTGTGGATAGGTGAGAAGGAAAAAAATATTCTGAATGCAATATACAACATACAAAACACTAGGCATGCACAACAACAAAAATGTCTTCTAAAGAAATGAATATTACATTTCGAATTAGTACCGAAGCAAAAATGCATCTACTATACCTTAGTTAAAAGCATATAAGAGAGTAAAATATAGATGTTTGAAATTCAGGAAAGTTGAGTAAAACAGCAGCTTGCAGACACTATTAAGCATCGTATAAACACTTCACAGAGGTGCAGAAAGTTTTAAGGATATGCCTATAAGAATTCCTGATAAGTTAGTTAACTCACATTTTAAAGTGGAAAAAATCAATTTGGAAGGCTGTATTTTCAAATACAAAGCACTAGTGAAAGTTCTAATGTGTTAGTAACACTATCAGCATCTGTGCTTGCAAGGTGAGGGCCTTTTA
The DNA here is from genome assembly GCF_000691845.1 of Merops nubicus. Taxonomy (NCBI): domain Eukaryota; kingdom Metazoa; phylum Chordata; class Aves; order Coraciiformes; family Meropidae; genus Merops; species Merops nubicus. The sequence continues at coordinate 83,012 of NW_008632884.1, read as the reverse complement.
GTTAAGAGAAGTGCATCTTCAATAGTTTTGTGGTTCAAAATGAGGAAGCTTTTCCTTTTCCAATACAAAGCAGTCTAGTTACACTAACTTATCATTAATTCTTTTGGTTTTTTTCCCTTCAGCTAGGTTACTTTTGCAGATTTTTTTTTTGTCCTTTGTAACTTACCACATTACATTGAGAGGGAAAAAAAACCTTTCAGAATTTAAAATATATTCTCTAAATTTTGCCACAACCTTCAGCCCTAGCTTCAGGAGCAGGGAGTAAAAACACCGCTCTCATGTTCGTAAGCCAATGTTAACATACAAGTTACGATACTAGTCCAGCATTACTAATTTCTTTTAAAATAAAGTATTTAGGTGTAGTACACAGGCACATACATTTATGTGTGCTTCTATAAGAGGATCAAACTTATGACTGATATGATGGCATTCTGTAAAAAAATCTTCTCGCAAAAAAAATGACTTCCAAGTTTTAGAGTGTAAATAATTCTAACGAACCTTCAGAAAGGAAAGGAAGACTTAGAAATCAGAATTTTTATTCTTGTTTTTTTAAACACAGGATGATATCTAGCTCTTTTTAGGATATGCAGATTACGTCTATGTTGATATTGGTATGTGGAAATATGGAACAAAAGTGAAAAGAAAAAAACAGAGGAGAAGGCACAAAATGCCCACAAACAGCTTATGGTCAGAAGATCAGCTCATGCCAACACGACAGCACTCGCTTTGCCTATTCCTTGTTCCTGCTGCTGTTGTACCTGTGCTGCTTGAGGCTTCCCAACACCCTCCTCATCTCTCCTTCAGCACATCCCCAGATTACATACCCTGATCTACAGGATCTGCTCATCTGCCTGCGTCCAAGACTCAGATATAACAAGAAACCCCTGGTGCAAAGTGAGGATCTGGAGAGCCTCCCTGGGTCTAAGCAGGGAGCTGGGCAGCTGATGTGGGGTACCCCCATGAAGGACATCACTCTGCATGGGGCACAGCCTCAGATCCACTCTGCATCCACTACAGATAGAAGTCTACACAGAGGTGAAGCATTACGACTAAGTTCAGTCATAATTATGTGATGCTGAAGTCCAGAAATTCAAATCAATACCATTAAGACTAAAGTGTCCCAGTCAATTATTACCCAAATGCAAATTTTATTTGATCTCACTTGTTAATTTATTATCTCTGTGTTTATGGTTGCCTTTCTCCGCTTCTTTTCCATGCTCTCCTTAACCTTACCTCCCTATTTTGAAGATTTTGCTGGCTTTCCCCACCATCTTCCATAGCAAGTTCAATCTCTCAGTATTCCCAACCCGAAGGCTTTAACTTAATCTGTTTCTAGACCTCCTCATCAACCTTGTTTCCATGTAGTCTCCCCCTCTTTTCAGGCCTTCAGACTGACTGTCCATTTTTCTCTCCCACCTTCATCGTTTCTTTCATTTTGTCCCGATAGTAAAAGCCCCTTTGCCTCTTTCTGTTCCATCAGGTTATTTCCTGCTCAACATTTGATCTGCCACATAACTAACAACAAAAAAAGAATCAATAGCTACAGACTGAAGAGGAAAAGCCTATGGAAAGGAAATAAAGATGATAATAAAAATGATGAAACATACCGAGGCATAGTATTTGTTGGCTGTATGTCACACTGATACACTATAATGTCTCCTGGAACATGAGCAAGATCCACACAGTGGAGGCCTGCTCCGAAGTGCAAGGAGCTCCTGACTAAACTCAAATTCAAGAAGGGAAGTGCACAAGAGGTGGAAACAGGGACAGATGGCCCATGAGGAATAGGGACACAGCCTGAGCATGCAGGGGTGGGTTAGGAGAGCCAAAGACCACCTAGAGTTGAATCTGGCAAGGGATATGAAGGACAAAAAGAAGGGCTTCTCCAAGTGTATCAGCAACAAAAGGAAGACTAGGGAAAATGTGGACCTGCTGCTGAATGGGGCAGGTGACCTGGTGACAAAGGACATGGAGAAGGCTGATGTGCTGGACATCTTCTCCACCTCAGTCTTTACTGGCAAGACAGGTCTTCAGACAAGTGGGAGACCAGTGGGAAAGTCTGAAGTGAAGATGATCTACCCTTGCAGGAGCAGGATCAGGCTAGGGAACACTTAAACAAACTGGATGTACACAAACCTACAGAGATTGACAGGATGTATTGATGGGTCTTGAGGGACCACTCTTTATTATTTTTGAAAGGTCCCTGAGACTGGGCTAAGTCCCAAAGATTGCAAGAAAGTAAATGACACTCCCATCCCAAAAAAGGGCAGGAAGGAAGGTCTGAGGAATGACAGGTCAGCCTCATCTCAGTCCCTGGGACAGCAATCGAGCAAATCCTCCTGAAAACCATTTGGCTTTCATGTGTTTGGAAGAAGGTGATGAGAAGTAGTCAGCATACATTTGTGAAGGGGAAAATGTGCTTAACCAACCTAAAAGCCTTCTATGATGAGACTGGCTTGGTGGGTGAAAGGAAACCAATGGAATTCAGAAAGGTTTTCAACACTCTCCCATTTTATTCGCACAGACAAACTTATGTGGTATGTGCCAATTGGGAAATAGTGAGGTGGACTGAAAACTGGCTCAACTGCCAGGCTCAAAAGATTGTCAACAGCAACACACAGTCCAGATGGAGGCTAGTCACTAGGGCTGTAAAAGTTGTAGGAGTGGTTGGTACACAACATAGATTACAAGGGAGACCTGCAAAAGCTGGAGAAATGGGCACAGAGGAACCTCACTAAGTTCTACAAAGAGAAATATCAAGCCCTGCATCTGAGGACGTGCAACACCATGTACCAGTACATGCTGGGGGCCACAAAGACTCGGTAGAAAAGGCCCTCAAGGTCCTGGTGGACAACAAGTTGAACATGAGCCAGAAATGTGCCCTCAGAGGAAAGGCAGCCAACAGCATCCCAGGCTGCACTAAGGAAAAGCATCACCAGCAGGTCAAGGGAGGTGATCCTTCCTTCCCCTCTATTCAGCACTTGTGAGATCACATATGGGGTGCATCCAGTTCTGGGTGCTCCAGTACAAGAAAGACAAGGACATACTAGAAAACAGTCCCATAAAGGGCCTCAAAGACAAGGGACTGGAGCACCTCTGCCATGAGGAAAGGCTGAGAGAACTGAGACTCTCCAGCCTAGAGACAAGAAGACACAGGGGGATCGCATCAGTATATATAAATACCTGAAAAGGGAGTAAAGATGGAGCCAGCTCTTCACAGCAATGAGCAGTGCCCAGTGATAGGACAAGAGGCAACGGGAACAAATGTAAAGACAAGAAATTCCATTTAAATGGAAGAATTCTTTGTTGTTGTTTTTTTTTTTTTAACTGTAAGCATGATCTAACCATGGAGCAGGTTCTCAGGAGAAGCTGTGGAGTCTCCATCCCTGGACACTTTCACAAACCCATTAGTCATGTGCTGGGCAATCTGCTCTAGCTCACTCTGCTTGAGCAGGATTGGACTAGGTGATCTCCAGAGGTCACTCCCAATATCAACGACAAATTTGCATTTTAATTTAGTCTGTACATTCTTCAGTGACTTTTTATGCTCTCTGATGCACCATATTAATATATGGAGCTCCCTGAGTACAATGATAGATGACTCTGTCTTCTAATGCACTTCAGATTTAAGCAGTACACCCTCTACAGCCTCCTTCACACTGTCTTTCCTCTTTTTTACTTCAAATAATGAAGTCTCCTAAGAAGCCTCAGTAAATATTCCTAAACTTTGGTGTACAGAAATACAGACAAGGCATTTTCTACAAGGTCCCAGACTGCAGAATTCACTGGCCTTCAATGGCCTCATGAGCTTTGCCCACAGTGCTCTAACCCTGTCTATAACGCCCACCTATATGAGCACCCTCTGAACCAGAGCAATGCAGCCAGCTCCCCCAGGAAGCAAAACCTCTCAGACACTATTTCAACCTGGGAGCAATCTGCAAGTAAGCCCTACAGGTAAGCATTTGTATTTCTGCCTGCCTTTTGCTTTCTAGACCCAATTGAGTATTCCTGGTCATTCTTCAGTGGCCTTGCAAACGTGTCTTCTCTACCACTTTTTTTTTGTTGTGATTGCCAGCCCCGTGATTTTTCATTCACTCTGTCTGATAGTTTCAAATCTACATTAAAGAAAAAGTAGTTGGATCGTAAAGACTCTTTCTGTTTGGTAGTCTAAATATGCCTTTAAAATATTTTTACATATTTTTCTGCAAAATCTTACCCTGAATTACATGTCCCTGCCTTCTTCTCCTCTGACATCAGAATGCTAACATTTCACCTCTGTGTTTCTAGTGATGCTTTGCCTTGCTTTGAGGCTAATGCAACTCCAATTCCAGCTCCTTTAAAATCACAGGACACACATCTAACCATTACTGAAGTGCAAAAGAATGAATCCCCTCATCCCTCTCTTCTTTAGTAGACTGCCTAGAAATATTACATTCTCTAAATGGACAATAAATATTGCACAATAGAAGATAATTAGAATTAAAAAAAACCGCACAACCCAATTTCCTCTTCTTTAATTTCCAGATGGTATTCGATTTCTGCAAACACAGGAAAGTTTAACTAAAAATCATCCAATTTGAAACAGAGACTGGGGATATTATACAAGAAAGAACATGAAAACTTAAAAAATATTCTGTTTTGGAGGTTTACTTTCTTGCATAACTTACCCTTTGTCCCTCACAAAGTCTGGTCTTTGCTAATTTGCTAAGTACAATAGCTCGGGGTAGTTATATACTGTACTGTATTGTGTTTCTGGTAGGCTTTTTACCCAGAGAATAACTGTATTGTCTATAACTATTGTATGCACTGCCCACGAGTCCACAAACCACATCTGCTTAATTATTCGTCCACTGCCAGCAATAAGGACAATGATTCTTTGATTTGTTGCCAGCAATTTTGTCTCTCAAATCAGATCCTGCATGCTCGATTTATTTAACTTTATCAATACCACTCTATTTAAACTTATCAGCCTTCCTGGTAAGCAACAGTAAGAGAGATCCAATACTGATAAATGGATGGGCTGACTTGCTTGAAGAGTTTTAAGTAAGTAAGAGCTTGAAGTACCTGAAAACAGAAAGCCCTCAATCTCTTTTCTTCTGACTACAGTTACTATGCTTTTTCTTAATGATTTCCATTTTAGTTTTCTCCTTTTAAACCCATGATTCAAGTCACGTGCCCTTGACAGTGGGAGAGCCAAGGAAAGTGTCTAGGTGTGAGACTCATCCAACTGAAGTTCAAAAAGATACAGTGGAGATAGATGTATATCTACAGAGGGCAGTTCTTTCTCATCCTCAAGAGAGGCACTAATGGTATCAATGTGCTGATACCATTTCTCCGCTAACTGTCAAGTGAGACCAAGGTGGCTTGGCTAGGCTCAGGGATCTGTCAAAGGTGGGGTGAGCTGAATCTTAACACAGCTTTCTTTTCTACTAACGGTCTCTGAGGCAAAAGCTTTCTCTTTGCTTTTCTTCCAAATTTCCACATGGGTATCTGTCATCCAAGAGCTAGAACAGCGTATGCGTCCATTTTTCAGGGGACATTGAAGTTTATTGGTTTTGTTTCTGTTTGGAAATACTAGGGGCAAATTTAACGTATAATCAAGGCAGAGAACAGAAGTGGTATAGAGTGTCATTTGCTTCACTGTCTTGGATAGAAATACAGCATTAAAACAAAGGCATAAAGAAAAAAGTGCTTCCTCCCATCAAGCAGTAATAATAATTTTACAAATTCTTAACTTTTACAAAAATAAAAAAAAAAAAGAAAAAGAGGCAAAAGAGAAAAGAAAATATAAGCAAACAGCATTAAATTGAAGCAAAATAGGCATCAAAGAGCTTCTGTCAAAAAAAAAAAAGGCAGCCATATAAGCCAGCACTTACCATCACAGTCGCAGCTGCCGCAGCTGCCTGGGCTGCCACCGCAGCCTGGTTGGCTTGGTGTTGCGCCGCTTTGATTTTGGCCTGCAAATGTGCAGGAGGGTGAAAATACTTGCATTTCTCCCTCATGCAACGACCTTTTATGTAATCCATACACACGGTTACGGTGTTGTCGTTTGTGTCGATCATGGTGCTGTCTGCCGGGTGGGCGAAGCGGCAGTCGGTCTCTCCCCGCGCGCAGTTCCCCCGCTGGAACTCCCTGCACACCTACGTGCGAGACGACACGCGCTGCAGGGGGCGGCCCGGCTCAACGTGGAGGGGCAGGGAGAGCCCCGTGCCCCCAGAACGCAGCCCCGACCCCTCCCGCTCACGGTTTTTGCAATATTCCATTTCATAACCCCTTCACCGGTTTCGCCCTGACGCGCTTTCTCTGCAGGATGGCTGCTAAAGGGACTCGATGGGCAACAGAAGTATTCCCAAATGCCTTCCGTTTTTCCTGGTCAGAAAACACTTGGGGAGGATACTTACTGAAGCAGCCGTCCCTGAAAAACTAGCTGGGGATCACAAAATATTCAGTTCCTTTCTGACTACAATTTATCTTCCCGCAGCTCCACTGGTGGGGAAGGAGTTCATCTTGCTGAGACCCAGGGGAGATATGCATCAGATGCATGTTTGTTTTTTTTTTTATGGAGTATACAAACAAAATGGAGAGCCTCCTTAAAAATAAGTTTCAAAAACAGTCAGAATGAACACATCGATTTTCCTAAGAGGAAACGTGCTCTAGACACTAGTGCTTAGGCTTTTGGGAGAGGACATTCATTTCTGCAAGAGCTACTTGGCCTTCTCGTGTACTTGGATCACAGATTCCACTGAGCCCAGCCACACAGAGATCCATCAACACCAGGGAGGCTCTGCACAGAGCTGGCAGCTTGCCCCTTCAGCCTGCTGCAGGGTTTGTAGCATTCAGCATCTCCATTTGTAGCTCAAGGCTGATGGTCTCTAACATTCCCCTAGCATTGATCCATGAGGCTATAAAACTCCCCTAACACCAATGCATAAAAACCAGGACAGAATTAATACTGCAGTAAAAAAGTGCTTGCTGGATATTTCATCAAGGCATACCTTTACAGGCATGTATACCTCAGGCATTTTGGAGAAGATGAACTTTAGGGAAGATGAAAATTCACGTTGATATCTGTGTACTAAATTTGAATGAACACACTACCTTAAAAATAACAGTGTTTAACTGTCACTGGCTGCAAGCGTACAACTCCTGCCTGGTTACAAGGTCTTTATTTGTAGCTACTAAATTCAAGCATTGTTTCTAAAACAATAGAGTTATTCCCTCCAGGACCTTTCACACTGCCTAAGAGGGGACTGTATCTCTCATCACAGTGGTGTCTACAGTACCTCCAGTTTATCAGTCCTGAGGAGTTTCTGGGTAGCAGTTGAACCGGGGACTGACACCGGTGGACTCCCAGGAACAATGACGGGCGGCGTGGGCAGGATCTCAGTCGGGACTAAGCCAACTCCTGGTGTTACTGGCGTTAGGTAAGGAGCAAAGCTAATAGCCGTGTTCGTTCCTATTGTGGGACCCACTGGAAATGTGGGCTGCAAAAGGAAAACACAGACCAAGATGAAAAAAAAAAACCCAACCCCTTAATCAAGAGCTTACTCGTTGTCTTTTGCATGTTCTTTCTGGCGTTGATTCATTTTCTTAATGAAAAAATTTCAGACAGCTGGCAAAACACCCGGCATACCCTCTTCTTTTAATCATGGAACACATTCCAGCAGCACACGAAGAACAGCCTTTGTAGCTCTATTATTGGAAAAGAGGCTGCCGATGCAAAGGAAGTTGTACTTTGAACCTGAAACTCTACGGAGGTCCAGCTTACACTGCAGGCTTATTTACACATCTAAAAGTAGAAATAACATAGACTTTATTGCTTTTTCTCAATACCCGTTTTCCTTGGGAAAACAGGCTCTTTTTCAAAGTAGGAGATTTCATAGGTGAAGCGTTATTAACTATATTAAAACCATATTTCTAATATTAGTATATATAATGAGCTCTTTGGCATGTAACTTCCATCTGCTTGCATGCTGTATTTTGCCACCTCTTGCAATTATATGTTACTATGGTTCACACACCAAAAAACCTCACCTTTGCAAATATTTGTGTGCTCAGCTGTCACCAGTGGCAAGAAGAATAAATATTATAATCTCAGCTGGACACAGTATTTAGAAAGGGATTATTGAGGCTTAGCTAGAGTTCATCTTACAAAAAAATTGATTGGAAGGAATGATACAGGTCTAAAAATCTGTTTCATGCCTTCCTACAGCGTGTCAGTGAAGTCATGACCAGAAGAAAGAGCACTTGTGTGATACTAAAACACAGCCCTGCCAAGGCAGAATGGTGGGTTTGTTACCACTAGCTCCATGGGGGTGGAGGCAGAACATCACCATGGCCAGACCACGGTCAGATCTGGAATGTGCTCTAGGTCTGCCAGGCTGACATTTACCCCAGAGAGTGAAGCTACGACTATAAATTAGGAAAAACTATGCAGAAAAACAGGACACGTCTCAGATTAGCTTTGTCAGAAATTAGGTTCCCAAATAAGATGGCAGTTAGAAATGAACCACACGATAGCAGAACACTAAGAAAACACAAAAACATTTAACAAAGGAGGAGTGTCTTTCTCATCCAGGTGCCCTGCACATCCTCTGTTGGAGCAGGGACAGTAGCCGTGCACACAGTATGTAGAAAATACACAAGAGAAAGCAGAGGAGCTAGCAGGGTCATTTCAGTTTTGTTCTGGTTTTGTCTTTTTTTTCCTCTAGAATCTGTTCCTAAATTATAAATGACTGTGAGTTAGCACCAAGAAGATGCTTTGAGCAGCAGATCAGCCAGGATATCCAACTCTATGGAAACAGCATCTACCTGCCGTAGAGAGTTAGAAGTGAATAATTTTCTGTTTTTATCAGAGATCAAAACTGCTTGATATCAAACAGCCCAGTTTATATGTCCAGGGCAGCCTAAATTCTTCAGAGCATAATAATGAACATTTATACGAAAAAACAGTTCAACTATGTTGAGGACAATATATATTATGTAAAATATAAATAAGAGCTTTGTATCAGATATAATTTCAATAACAAATTCACACGTCAAATGACTCCTGTGGAATTTTCTTTCACTTTTTATCCATTCGGTCAATGCTGAGTCACCTTAATCTGGCAATTTGTGTGACACAGGGAAATAAAACTTGCCACTTTTATCACAGCAAGCAGTACTGAAGGCATTACGTCAGTGACATTGTAAAGTTCAAATAATGAAATCAGTGAGTAGGAAAAACTACAATTTTGCCACTTCAATTTTTTTCATATTACTGAGAGGTGGAATCTATTACTTCATCAAAACTTTTTCTTGTGAAAACTCAAGCAGTAAAATCCATGAAATATCAAAACACATTATGCCAATAGACCAAGGTACATTTTGATGAACATGTGCTAGAAATGCAGGGACTCCTGACAACCAATTTTTTTATGTGTCTCCCACCTAGCAGCAGATGTTTCAAGGGAAAAAAGACATTTGAAAAAGGCATCTGAGGTGAGCTTCTGGGGACCAAATAATATGTCCTCCTCTGAGATGCTTACGCTTGACTCCTGTGATAGCCCATGGAAAGACAAAGGCACTCAAAAACCCAAATCATCTTAACCAAATGCAGATGTCTGAAACGAGCCAAGCGAATAGTAATTAGAAGTTTAGCTTTTTGCTAAACTATAAATGCACCTTGGAAGCCCACTGCAGAAGTTGATGCCAACACTCCAGATGCCTCAAGTTAGAAAAAGAAATCCCATTCCAGTGGGATGCTTTACACTAGGCATTCTGATTGAGAAAATATCATTAGCAGCCATGTGTGAAAAATTTAATTCAGATTACTTGCCTAACCATGCTTTGGAAATCTGGTACAATGAGGAACTCAACTGCAAAGGCATCCCAGAGCAACTGATGATTTTAATGTATAGCCTAAGATGCTGCTCATGTGTGGAAGACTCTAATTTTATGTCACCTTCAGGATCCAAAGAGTCTCAGGTACCATACATATTACCTTAAGATAAAATGCTGAGTTTGTAAAATGCATGTATGGTCAATTCTCTGTCTTATTCTGGGATGCTTCAGATTCCAAGAGTAAGAAAATGCTACCTAGAATGACACTAACCTTTGTTCCTTGTACTGGGATTAAATACTATTCGAAGCCATTCAAACCCATAGACTCCTAAAATCCTCTGCATTCCTACTCCAATAGCTTCCTAACAAATTACTATTACATAAATTTTCATCTCCAGAAGGATTATAGGTAAAAATGTTGCAAATCTAGAATAAATTTTAACTGAATGATGGAAAAAAATGGAAAAAAAAATATTCTGAGATTAAAAGATACATCAAATCTACAAAAACATTCCAATACATCTTCAGATGCAAATAAAAGTGAATGTATCTCTAGTATTTAGGCAACTCATTATACCAACAGATTGGGACTATTCTTATTGATATTAGTTTACAGAACTTTCCCAGGTCTATATAGTCTTCAACTTGACTTACCATTAACACCATCAGAGAAACATACTTACCACTGGCTGTAGTGGTGTCCCTGGAAACATGAACTGCATTTGCTGAGCCAGCATTGCTGCTGCAGTTTTTTGCTGGATTAAGTTGTTCCTGCCATTGATCTCCAGTTGAGTTTTTAAATGTGTTGGTGGATGAAGGTACTTGCAGTTCTCCCTTGTACAACGACCCTGGAAAAAGAAGTCACACTAATTCGCCTGCTGCTTTTGACAACAGTTTAATGCCTAGGAGCAGAATATTACACCATAAGCTAAGCAAGAACTCCTGAAACCCAGGGTGTTTCCTGGGAACTATGCAGCAGACTGGGAGGAGCTGATGGCCTTGAGCTCTGCCTCAGCCCACTACCTCTGACTGATCATCAAGGCCATTAGCCATGGAAAAAAAGAGAAAGACTTTGACACAGCATTTTCACTGTTAAGTACAGATCACTGCCATACAATTAATACTCTGAGTATTACCCAGGCTGCCTGAACTGTGTCTCCCTGTGTCCCAGACTACCTGGTGTTACCATACCATAGATGTTTTTAGAAATGACATTACATTATGAATAACAAATTTAAATCTTAAGAGAAACACAGCTTGTAAGTACATTGTATTAAAAAATAATTGTGTGTTCATGGCAATAAGGATCTGAAGTGACCACTCTCTGCTCATATTCTCTCACAGATTCACCCTTATTCCAATTCACTGCCTTCTGGCCTCCTGTTTTTATTACATCAGCACAACTTTGAACTATTTCCATTCAAGTATAAAAACAGAAGTCAAGCTGGTACTTTTGCAGCCTAAATTTAGAATCAGTGCATGAAGCTTAATCTGAAGGTACAGAGCAAAAACAGACCTCCTGATCAACCTGAAACCAGGATTTTTTAGACAGTTATGAAACATCAAGAGACAATAAGAATAAGGGTGGGCGGTCACCTCTGAGGTGGCTTGTGCTGGAGTAGATGGACATGGAGCACAACTCTACAAGCAGTGCATGCTGACCAAAACATAGGTAGAGCAGCATAAGATGTGCTCATAAGTTTTCCCCCAGAAAGGGTAAACCTTGGGGTGCATCAGCAGGCTGTGCAGCTGCAGGGCAAGACCTGCTGAGATCAGAAGTTCCTCGAGGACATGGCTCACGGTGACAAAACTTTGAAAGCTGTGACCAGAGGACCTAGAGCATTAGTCAAACTGCATTTGACACACTCAACTCGTATAAGGTAAGTTTCCAAACTGAGACATTTTTACAAAGTGCTTCTTAAACTTTCCAATCACTGGTGTAAGGGCTTCACAATTGATAGACAAGCAGGAATAGTCTCCTGTGGGCAAGAAAACATTAACATATACATATACACTTTTCACTCCAACACTGAAACACTGCTGATTCTACCACTCATCTGCTATTAAGGATGTAATAGCTACCTACACAGGAGTGAGTTCCACGTGTTCAGGGAGGCTGATGGGAATGCAAACAGCTACTACCGCACTATGGAACCATTGAGAATAGCCCTCTCCTGAACTGTGCCTGGCCACTGCTCGGGAGTATGCTAAATGGCAGAGGCAACAAGAGTTCAACAAAGCTAAAAATCTAAGGAAAAAAACTGGTCTCGGCTCTCAGGAACACTTCTTGGTGCTGTGTTAGCCTGCTAGGATAGATGTAGCCATTTTCAGGGCATCATGCCTTCCTTCTGACTTCTGTTGTGCAAGTCACTAATGCTGTCTGGTTTCATGAAGTACAGAAAAGGAATGGTACTTTGTCAGCTGGCATGAGCAGAACCAGAAATAGTCACGATTTGATGGACACAGAAGGCTGGATCTTCCATCTGGGGGCAGAAGGCCATTGCCTTCATCATGTTAAACTGGAGCATGCTCAGTGCAGGCAATGAGCATATGTTTTTGTATTGGCTGACAAGGCAAACTGTTTGGAACAGAACAGAATAGAAGACAAGATTAAAACATTTTTATCTGAAATCTATTTAACTTTAATCTACTTGATATATGAATGGTTCACACACCAAATCTGCAAATTAAAATGGCATAATCAAATTGAACTACTCTACCTGATGGAATTATCTACCTATGGAAACAGGAGTCCTCCTCAAATAAAGATTGAGATCAACTCCCAAATACAGTAGCTTCTGAAGTATCTTAAGCCTGAAGAGTGCCTTTAGCCAGCCCTCCTCTTTTAACTCTGAAAGCACACAACTATATACCATCACTTCAAGCTCTGCAAAGCAACCCACAATGCACAAAAGACTGGTTATTTCAGAAAACTTTCCAAAATAATCCAAGCATACAAAAATGTACTGTCCTCTCTAAACTTATTCATGTCTGTGCCTCATTTACTACTTTTCTGAGCTCCTGGTTAGCAGTGAACATACTATAAAAGAGCTGTGTGGCCCCTTCACGCTACTATAGAAAGTGCTGTAAACAGATCAAGCCTTGTTGAAATGAAATGACCCAAAATAAACTGCAGTGGAATGAACACTGAAAATAGTGAGCAGATTAATCTAGCCCTAGCTAGGAAAATCAAATAAATTCTAAAACCAGCTTTCACATTTTGGACCTACAATGGTTGCAGCCAAACATGTATAAGCAACTTTTCGTTCCTTTTTCAACAAATGGGAAATGTCTCCGTGTCCCTGTGAACTCCTGCTGAGACTAGTTTCAAAGAGCAACCAGGCTGATTCCCAACTACCAGTCATCACAAGAACAAGAACTCAAACTTGTAATCCTAACTTGTAACTCAGTCGAACGAGACCCTGAATTTTTTTAGTAAAAAGTCAAATATGAAAGCCAAACTGAGATGGCAGCACATACCAACCAAACAGAATAGGCAACTGTATACAATATGCAAAGGTACTAACCGCGTTGGTTGGATCAACATCTACAATAAGAGTCCGCTTTGCATTCTTGCACTCCACCTCAAAACAAATACACAGACAAAATTGAGTGCTTTAAATTTAGAAGGAATCAGCATCAAGTTGCTGGAGCAAGGCTTTGCTCATCACAGCTCTCAGAACCGCAGCCGTTCAGGAGCTGCCCCACAAGATGTTCATTCCGACCCAGTGCACAGTGGCACAAGCTCTGTCAGCGGCATGAGACAGGCAGCAGGGAAAATAATTGCTTCATACAACTTTTAACCTGCTCCCACATGAGTCAGAGTCCTGAAACTGAGGGTACAGACAGACTGCTTTGAAACTCGGTCCCTAGAAACTCCAGTCACCCGTGAAGTGAAAGTTATCAGCACGCACATCACAAGCTGCTGTGCACTTCCCATGCAAGTCCAAACGAAAAAATCACTTCCAAGGAGCTGTCTCCTGGTCTGCAATGGATAATTAACAATGAACAGACAGATTAGACTCCCAGCACTCTGTCACCCCTCTCATCCTGCAAGGATGGTACCTACCTCTGCCTTTACCTTTCTCTGCCTTCCTCCTCTATAACTAGCCTTGCCTAATGCACAGGACCACATTTCAGGTGGGTAATGGAAAGTTTTAGCAGAAAAACTACTTTTCAACCTATAATTATCCAGACTAGGAGCACGTTGTGGCTCGCATTGAGGGTGTGCCACAGGCTCCATTCCAGCAAAGAAGTGGGAGAGGGAAAGCTGTACCAAGGAACTGGGAGCTCCCAGGACTCCATTGTCCATCACTCAGATACAGCAATGAGAGGCTCCACTTCTGCAGGGTCAATGGTCTTGGGAGCTGCTACCTGTTTTTTGGGTAGCAGAACCCCATCCATCAAGCCATGTCACATCACTGTTTTGTTGTTTGGTTTTTTTTTTAATCAATAGATTTCCCTGTTAAGAACAACAGGTAGTTTGCCTAAAACCAATGGCACAAGACAGCCCAGAGACTGGAGTATATTAGAAAGCTAGGTATGTGGTAAGAATTATAATTTTAAAATAAGCAAAATGAGGTGAGTGTGGAAGTAACACCCCATAACTTTGCATATTAAAATACCAGGAACTCATTTCCTGTCTACAAGTTGTACGGCCACGTCTCTGTCTTGAATATTTTATAAATTCACAGCTTTCTTCAGTACTTTACTATTGCTCTAATAGTAACAACAACAGTAATAATTAATCCAGACCCAGGCTGGGAATTGCTTATGCATAATAATGAGTTAGTCTTTACTTACCGAAATTACCTTTATCTTTCATAAAAATAAGATGTTTGAATAAAAAGAATAAGACAAAACAATGTTTCTTTCACCTCTTAAGCTGAGAATCACCTAATGTCTCCACAACCATTTCACTCAGGTACTGAACTCTGCTCTTAAGATGGGGATCAATATATACTCTTAGCACACGTACCATCAAAGTCCCACCAGTAAATGCAACAGCTCCATTCTATGCAGCAAAACTAAAACTGCAACAAGATGCTTTTCTGCAGCACAACATGGTGGGGATTTTTTGGCAGAAGGAGAGGCTAATTCACGTTGGAAGGGACCTCGAGTGCTCCCCAGTCCAACCCGCTCAGAGCAGGGTCAGCCCTGGGGTCAAGTCTTGGAAACCTCCATGGCTGGAGCCTGCACAACCTCTATGAGCAATCTGATCTACAGCTTGGCTGTCCTCACGACGAAGGTGATTTCCCTCATATTCAGTCTGAACCTGTCTAGTTTCAGCTTACACCAGCTGCCTTGTCCTCCCATCATGCACAGCTGTGAGGAGCTGGGTTGTGCCTTTGGACAACCTGCTTGCCCTTGAAGGCTGCTCTTACAGAAGAGGTAGCCCATGAAACATCATCATGTTGTCTTCTGTCAGTGTGCCTGTTCTGTGTGAACCCAGAGGGATACATTAGGGTTTTTTAAACCATACCAGCTAAATTAAGACTTCCTCTATGCCTTACCTCATACTTTGGGAAGGCAGCAGCCATGGTCATCTGCCATACTATCAAAGCAGTGGTGTTATCCACCACCAAACCTGTCAAATTATTTATATTTTCTTTAAGTAGCTGAAACGGGAAAATTCCAGCTTGAAGCTGAGCATACATATCCAAAGTTAATAGAGGCAATTTACTGATACTATTAGTGGGAAGTAACAGAGCATGGCTCACCCACCTCAGAGCACAGTCTAGCACCTGACATGGGACACCCCATGCACTTTAAAAACCATGTTATCTGATGAGGAGCAGAAACAGGGTGGCCTGATTGCTTGCAGAAGGCTGTCCCTGTTCCTAACCTTGCTCCCAGGGTGCTTCCAGCTCCCCTCGCCCACCTCTGTTCTTCCTGAATTCCTAGCTCCTTCCTGTACCCCACATCCCTTCTTCCTTCTCCCCCAGAACACCCTCCCACCTCTCCTAACTATAGACCAGGAAACAACTCACACGATAAATATAACTCGCTCAAGCTGTGCCTGTCCTGAAGGGTCAGCCAAAATGTCCACGTGGCTGGCAGACCACGCTGGAGCGGGGCAGTGCACACTACAGACTATTCCTTTAGGAGGTAGTATTTTGGATCTCCCTCTTCTACCCAGACACTGATTTTTGCATAATGAGTAAGAACTTTGCAATATGTCTTTGAGACGTCTGCGTCTAGCAGCTTTGCTTGAAATTAGCCAACGTGTTCTGCAGTTATTAGTGAGAGGGTAATGCTGGCAAAAATATGGATAGTGCAATTATGCAAAACCTCTTCCCTTAAGAAAACAAGCTGAAACTAACAAATGCAGATGAAATAATATGATCTCTCAGGATTAAATATGCCATCTTATGGGAGGGAAAAAAAAAAGTATACGACTTCCAAGACATGAATGTTTTTAGAAGGCATCCGACCAACCGGTTCTACAAGGCCAAAAGACTTTTTGGTTTCCAGCTAGACACTCTAAGATCCGAACATTTGTTGGAGTTAGAAAAGTTACATCAATTTAAAAAAACAAAACAAAACAAAACCACAACAGTAATGACCACCCAGTGCCACAACCGTCTCTCCTATAGTAAAAGAAAACTTAAAATTCCAATATTCTTTATCACGCAACTTCAGCAAACTCGCACATGCTTGTGAAGATCATATCATATTTTAATAAACTAATGCACTTGCAACTGTGGGCATGCTGGTTAGCCAGACATCACCTGCTTGGTACTGGTATTGCAGACCTGAAGATATTACATACTGTTCAAACCCTGGCAGGGAGCGACAGCACAGGTCACTGTCTGGGGCGGTGGCAGCAGGCAGCAAGAATAGCCACAGAGACAGCAGTGTCAGCAGCTCTGGAGGTACCTAAGCCGTAAATACTCCCCTGGAAGAGTCTCTGACAAGAGCAAAAACTGCTTCTTCTCCTTTGGGATTCCTTCTCGGCAGCACCTCAGCAAATTCTGGTTGGGAATGTGTGTGGCCTCACTCAATCAATTTAACAATTTTACCATTGCATAAATCAGGAACTTCTCAATTCCAATAATCCCGGGCTCCCTAGGGCTAAAAATAGACCCAGTCAATAGGCTGGCAGGGTATTTCGAGATACTTAAGCTTCTGCTCCCGCCCATAGACTGCCACATTAACTCTATCACCCCAAAACTTCCAGTTACAATGTTATTTTTCAAATGCAGAATATCAAAAAGGAAAAAAAAAAAATCTAAACAAAACACTGACTGTGTATTCATATGGATAGAGGGATGATTCCTCTTGTTCCACAGGACTTCCATTTATGCATTTCCCTATATATTTCAGTACATGAGATACTCAATCATCAACAGGATTTTCAGCACTCCAGGAAAATCACCAGACTTCAGTTTGAACCAAGTTACAAAGTATCTTCCATCTAGCATCACAACGTGGGAATTGAATTTTCTTATGCAGGTCTATCTGCTTCCTAACTTCTCTCAGAAAGTAAAAAAACCCAGATATCACAGCTCCATTAAAGTATTCCCTTTGCACTTGCTGTGAATATACACCACTGCACACAATCTGTAAGACTACACATGCCTGTAGAGTTAAGCATATGTGCAAGGACTTAGGGGATTTAGTTAAGCCTTAAGAATGACTAGTCATTGATTTTTAAAAATGTAACTTAGCATTTTATTTCTTCCTTAAGGTATACAAAAAAGCTTCAAACGCTTCTTGAATTTTGCATAACTTTACATCTAGAGTATGTTGACTTGCAAATATATGTGCTTATGAAAACATGATTCCTTTAGCCTAAGTAGAATCGTGTCTAATTTCATAGAAAGAAATGGATATCAGGATAAGATCCCTGATCTTGAAAAGGAGACACACCTGAACTATTTGAGAAAAAGAAAAATTATTTCAGAAGGACCAAAGTATTTACGTTTTTGATAGAGTTCAAATGCCTCATACTTCACTTGTTGCCATACACCTCACCAGCACTAAGACCTAAAGGAAAAAATTTATTTCAAAAAAACCACAAGCATGTCTTGTATTACACTTGAAAAATTTCAACTGTTGGATCAGTTTTCCTGGGGGAAAAAAAAAACAGCAAAACCCAAACAAAAACCTTGAACAAAAACAACTTGGAAACTTCACTGAGAAATGAATTCTGTATTTTTAAAGCCACCTTCCAAGTCCACCCACCGAAGTCAGTGAGTGTCCATACATATTTATACACACCTACACGCTTCCGTGCCAGGAGAAAGCAGAAGGCAAATTCACTTTCTTACTTTAAAGTAGAAAAGGAAAAGAAGGCATAAAATTCTCAGGTGGCTTCAGCTTGATTCAGTTCCCAACAAGCTAAGAAAACTCATTAGCTCCTCTTCTAATGATTTCAAATATTTGTAAGAAACTAAAAGCTGATAACCTAAAAATGATCATTTTATTCACAAAATTAGAGAACAAGAACCGCCTGTGACTGACTGAAAAATATTGAAGAAAAATGGAAGTCTTAGAAAAAGATGGAGTGTCTAAATGATGTAAGAGTCTTAATGCTAAAGACTTAGTAGGATATATTTATTTAAATGGAAAAAGACAATGTTCTACTGGAGAGTGCATTTGAAATACGCAAAGAGCTCGAAGTCTCTCAAGATGCTCTTTCAAACAAATGTTGAGAAGGATGTCTATAGAGAATGGTTTAATAATTTGCTTTGCAATATTGAGGGAAGCATATTCAATATTAAGTTGCTCAAAAGAGAAAAAAGTCAAGCAGATGTTGCAGACACCAAAAAAAATAGACACTTATGAAATTGGTATTTGACAAACATCCTCCAAATTGCTCTAACAAATAAGACAAAGAAAATTCAGACACAGAACCAACAGTTTGAACTAGTATCAATTTATTTTATTTCAGTGTTTACTGACTTGAAAATAATTGAAAAGCAACAGGCAAGTAAAGATTATTTCTTCCCCAATTACATAGCCCATTCTTTTTCTTTTCCCATTTTTCCCCCTCATTGGCACACAAAGTCTAAACCAGTTATTTTTACCTCAGCTTCGTGTTTGGCTACCAGTCTCAATCACAGGCAACTGTGGGCAAACCTTGATATAAATCATCACTGTAATGCACACGAGGAACTTTCATGGAATGAGAGGCAGTCGATGATGCAGTACAGGGGAAGACCACTATGGAATGAGCAGAAAGCAGAAGGGAGCATGACCTCATTGAGTTAAAATCCCTCAGACACCTGATTTCTATTACACAGGTGGTGACATTTCACAGAATGCAAAGTCACCTTGTGCAGGGCTCTAACACCCAGCTCCTCCCATGGAAGGTCTAGCCTGCCAGGCAACTCAAGATGCAGTAGCAGAGCAGTGATTTAAGCCCTCCAGCTCTGCCTGTTTGGAGAAGTCAACATATCTGCACATTCCTGGTTATACAAAAAAAAATATGTCTAAAACCTTTACAGAGTCTCACAATACAGCACCACACCCAGCTGACTGACGGCTGGGTGGCTTTAATGCACCCACTCACCACAAGGACCCAGTGTTTTTGTGGAAGACAGAAGAGAGCTGTGTAAATTACAGGTGGAACCACACGGTGACTCAAGGTGACACAGATTTTTTGCTGGTAAACAATATACTCCACCATTAAATTTAACTTGATTGAACGGTAAAAGAAGAGAAGAGCTTGAAAAGAGGCAATTTTCTTCAACCTTTCACAGTATCTCAAGAGAAGACAAAAAAAGCCATTCCAGAAGTGGTGCCAGTAAAGGAGGGTAAGTTGTCTGACTGCAGGTCAGCTGGCAAGAGAAAAGGCAACAACGGTGCAGCAGAACAGAAGCCCAAGCAAGAGGAAGAGCATGGCACAATGTCACTTCCTAATGTAAAGGAGGTGAGGAAGAAGGGACAATTCCTATAAAAGCCTTCCAGCAGATGCATGCCAACTTTAATGCAAGCTTGCTCATATGAGCAGGACTGAGATTGAATTCCCTTGGTTTGGAAACAGCACTTTGCAGTAAAAAGGTAAGCAAAGGTAACTGCAGAACTGACAGTCAAGCCCTGAGACAACCTGGTTTGCTCTTGGTGGCCTGTGAAGGAAAGTCACCACATCTCAGCACATGGACTACACCCTGCAACATCCATACCACACATCCTCCACTATAATCAGGTGAGAAAAGAAAGAGCAAGTACTAGGGACAGGTCTTTGCTGCTAGAATGCCTGCGAGCCCAAACGGTAAGCAGCCCAGCCAGGATGGGCTGGGACACTGACAACTGCTCCCTCAACAGTGCAACAGGAACCTTAAGATGGCTCATAAAGAGCCATTAAATCAGTTATACGGCATCAAAAATGAGCAGGAGACATACCTTGGCAGTGAGGAGCCTAGCTGGCCACATCAGAAGGAAACAGGAGGAGACTGCTGTAGAATCAAGCATGTTAGCCTCCTACAGCCAGTCACCTGCCCAAAGGAGCCTTGAGAAGATGCTTCATTTGAGAGTTGCAGTGCATCAAGAGATCTGGAAAAAGCCCATTATTTGAAAGAGTCCCACTGTATGAAAAAGGATGTAGCAAGTCCCTTATGGACCAAGGGATCCCACTGGTACATGGAGAGGGGTGGACCTAACACACCAAGAGTGACCACCTTGGCCACCAGCATATCACAGCTCCCAGCTCTCGAGCTGGGTGCCCAGCAGCCATGAACTGCTGTGGGGGTGACCTGACCTGCTGTCAGCAAGTCCCCCTGCTGCTCCTTGCAGGGACATTTTCAACCCAGCCAGGCCACCCCACACCCATGTGCGTGCCAACCAATGCACCAGGGCAAAGCTGGGGCTTGCTGGGCCTCTTCCCTCTTGGGGCTTTCACACTTTCTCGGTCAATCACTTTACAAACAAAAGGAAAAAGCAAGGACGAAGTTAAATACACAAATTGCTGAGGATACCTTACATAATTGCAGAGGTGAAAAGTACACTGCCTCGTGCCTCTGCAGAGGAGAAGTGTTTACCCACCCTCAGGAGCAGTGCTGGAACTTCAGCTGCGTTATTAATAAATCATCGACTCTGCTCTGGGGACAAGCCAGCGAGGGCTGGAGCCTGACACCAGCTCTCAACTCTCTGGAAAGTTTCTGAAAACACGCAGTAACTTTGCAGTGCTTTAGAAACTCCACTTACTTGGAACTGCACTAAAAAGCACAATTTTTAAAAAAAAAAAAAAAAAATCTTAAAAATGAAATTAGATTTGCATTTCCAAAGAAGAATCACATGTAAAATGCCCCATACTATCTATAACTGCGCAAGAAGCGGCAAACAAACTATTGAGATGGAAAGACAGCACAGCACTAAGGGACCACCTACAGAGAGCAACTGAGTGTGCCGGACCTGAAAAGCAAAAGGGAAGCAGACACCTTTCCTGGACTTTCCTACACCCAGTCCATGCTCCTCCTCTTCAGAGAGCTGCTTTCTTAACATCAGTGATATGTTTCAGTTTGTATCTTTTCTTGCAGCCCAACACACCTTGGTTTTCCCTCTCCAGGGAATGGAAACCAGCACTAGTATCAGGAGGGGCAGCGAGTCCCCCACCCTGAAACAGCAGGACATGAGACTTATCAGTAACAAATATCCAGAGAATCAACAGAGTATATCTGTTTAAAACAAAAACAAAACTAAAAACAGAAGGAGAAGGGTGGGCAACAGGTCCAGAAATTCAAACAAGAGGGAAGAATGAAGGCCTGGCACTCTAGTAGCCCCCCAAAAAACCCTATTCTTTTTGCTGAAGTGCTATCTGTCCCCTTTCACCCAGTATTAGGAAGATTCCAGAAGATCTAGCAAAAATAGCAAGAAGTATAATGCAGTTCCATTTATCTCAAATGGTAGCTTACAGAATTAGGCAGCTAAATCATGGTTATCAGAAAAGATAAGGCACATTAGGAAGTCTTATTACCTTCCTGCAACGCTGTATTCATCTAAGTACTAGAGTGTGTGATTGTGGTCTTGAGAGTGCTTATACCTTCTCAATACTGTGTTGAAGGAGCAGATAATTATTCTCCTCCTTAAAACAGATTCAGCTGCAACTAAATAAAATTCTAGGTTAATCTCAAATTAAAATATTGCCTCTAGGTTTTCCATGGCATATATCTGTGACTTTCTGGGGAATGCACACACTGGACTCCCTACTATTTATTACACTGCAATGACATTGTCAGTGTATCCCAGTGTCCACAGTGCCTGTCTTCAACAGTGTCCTGAGTACATGTGGTGATACCAAACTCAGTTACGTGACCATGTCTACTATTTTTGCACAGCCTTCTTTCCCAAATGATGAACAGGCAGTTGAATGATACTTCTTTTAACCCTGACAGTCAGTGGGTAACAGTCCTCTAATGAATGTGCATTTATCTTCTGGCCTGAACGCAAGATATTTGCTTCCTTTTGGGCCTATCCATAGGGCTGGCTCTATATGATCACATTAGGAACGCCTTTGTTAAAATTATTAATAGATTTGTCTTCTTGTGAGACTAGACAACATTATTCCCACTCTACACCGAATAAACTGAGACCAAATATGGTCTGAGAGCTGAGAAGTACCTGCAGTTTTTGGCTGCAGATCTCCATCCCTCAACTTTGTTGTTCCATCTACGTGGCACATGAAGATGCTCCACTATAGATTCCTCCTGCTGTTGGATTTTGGGAGTCCAACTTCCTAAGGCAGTAAAGATGCCTGTTTTGGGGACTCACTCACTGGTGTCCAGAGGAGCAGCGAATGCCTGACCAGGAGGCCACCTTCTGCCAAGTCTGCCACTGCCCACCTTGCCTGCTGCACCAGTACCCTTTGGATGGAGACCTGACCCCCTCCACACGCCAACCCCTCTCAAGAAAGCTGTCTGTGACGTGCACCCACTGAGGCAGAAGAAAGTACAAGGCAGGAAGAGAGTGCAAGCTGATGTAACCCAGACAGCACACTTCCAACATGTTTTCCTCAACTCTCTGCTGTCTGATCTGCACACCAGCTCATGCACGGCCTCTCCTAGGCATGCATAACAGCGCCAGTTTTCACATTTACAACATGACCAAATTTGGGTGAAACTTCACAAAAATAGCATAAGGCAAATTACTGATATCAGAACAACATTTGTGCTGCTGGATCTCGAGGTTTAGCTGTAAACAACGAGAAATCGAGTTTATTATTGAACCGGATTTAAGAAACACTTGAGAAGGAAAAACAATGTATTTACATCTCAGCTGTTTCTCAAAAATGGTTGAAGTGTTCCACTGAAACTTTAAATAAACACTCTGAGTCAGTCACTCATATGTTTCAGCCCAGACAATTGCATTTCGAGAGACTTACGAACCACAAAAAAAGGAGGATGCTATTTGGAAAGTGGTGGGTAAGATTGAATCCAGGTGATGATGATGATGGCACACTGTTGGTAATAAAACCCCTCATCTGGGCCTCATCAACACATCCGACCAAAGGCTAATGATCGCAGAAACAACAAGCACTTATGGAGAAACAGAAGTATTTAAACACAATGACAGTAAACAAAACACTCAGTAACATGTTAAAAATGAACACTGCCAGGCCATTGGTTCAGAAATACCTTAATGCAAGTTGTCATTTCATGTCCCAGCTGATGCACTCCACAGACAGTATAAAAAGCAAACAGCTTGTTGGAGAATATAATGCCTCTGAGTATATAAATATAATTTCAAGACAAACTCTTCATTTTATTTCAAATTGCACTGAAAGGGTTCCTGCAACTAGTGTACCAAGTCTTTCCAGTGCAACAGCAAAGTCCTTATGATCTATACAGAAAGAAAAAAGTCATGACAATTTGACTTGAACAAGAACTTCTCTGATTCCTTTTCTTCAACATTTTGAAGATGACACCTTCCCACCCTAACTCTCAGCAGGCAAAAGAAGTTCATCAAGTATTGACAGGCTATTATGAGATCTACTATAAAATATGCAAACCCACTGGGATAAAGGAACCAGTTTTGTGACTTTTTTTTCCTTCCCCTTAAAGTTTGTACAGGCGGCTCCCCTGTAACAGTGACAAGCTGACTGCTTTCAGTGTCTGTCTCCTGGAAGCCTCCACAGGTTTGGCACCACTCACATCTGTTTCTCAGGAGAAACTAAAAGAGGGTCTGAAATACCATTCTCCAAACAGGAACCAAAGGAACACATAATTTATAACCTTCTTTGTGGGTAAAGTGTTTTCACTGCCTTCACCTTATCTGAGTAGCAGTCACAAGACAGAGATTCCCATCAAACATCTTTTTGTCAAATGTTTCCCCCTTTGTTTGGGTGCCAAGGAGGAAGAGGCAGGATGTGGTCAGAAGCCAAGAGCACAGCCAAGGCTTCCATCACTGCTTTTCATGCCAAAGTGCCAACAATAACCAAGTGAGAAACTCTAGGTGAAGACTATACCACCTGAAGTTGACAGAACTTCCTCTCTGCTCCTGAGCAGGAGTGGAGAGAACAGAGGCGCTGAGAACTTTCCTCTCACAACCACAAAGTCCCCAAAACTTCACACAGGCTTTGAGAAGTTATCTGGCTCACCACCTGGCCTGGCAGCGTGGCTGAATTGTCTCTTCATCATTCCCAGGAGAATCATTCGTCACAGACATATTGCAGGACTTCAGTCTGAATATTCTTTATAAATGTCACAAGGCTGAAGAACATATTAAACTGAAAGCTCCAGAAACCAACATAAAATTTTATGGAAGAAAAAGTTCACAGTGATCTCATGACTTTCACCAGAGTGGCTCTTTCACAGCCAGGAACCATGAAGTATTTGTTTCTATTTTCTATTTTTATTTGTCTGATATGCACATCATAAAGTGATTGCAGTTGCCATAGCATGTCAAATTCAACCTGAAGGACAGGTTAAAATGTAGTGTGGTAGGACATGTTAACCATAATTGAAACAATCTTGATTCAGATTTTTCAAAAAGCCTTTAAAATTGCAGACAGTCTGGGAAAGAAGTATTTAAGTAGCCAGATTGTGTTTTTTTCCCATCCTGCTGCTTTTCAGTGAAGAAAAATGGTGATGGATGAGTACCATTCGTCAGGGGAAATAGTCAAAATATGAGATCACTAACCAGCATTTAGACAGGGTTTAACCAACTCCCTTATTTAATCACTGGGGATTCAGTGTCTGGATGAAGAGAGGGCAGAAGGGAGTTTTGATGACTCTGTGAATTTAACACTAACGTATTAAAAACATTTTAACCATTTTAACCAGCCTGCAGTACCTAGCAATGTCCATCATGTGTTTCCAGCAGAGTGGAGAGAGGACTCTCTAAACCAGCAGTGACTGCATGAAGGTTGGCGTATGCAGCACTAAGGCTGTTTTGCCATGTTAGCAAGACAAAGACTAGAGTTAGGTTTTCTTTGTCAAATGTCATGTAAAATCATGCCCAGAAGGTACAGGTCCTGATTCAAGCCGTCATTTACCTTCTGCCATTCAACCACAAGGCAGCCTACAAAACAGCATTCTTCAAGCCATTAAATCCTTATGCTATACTACTTAGTAAATAAAGAAAACAATGAAAGCAGAAAAAAAAACAAATCTACTTTCGAGGATGTTTTTACATCTTTGGGGGCACATAAGCTGCTCTGTAGTGTTAAGTATAAGGGCATCAACAAATGCAGTATGGAAATCTAAAACTCACTAGGGATCCTCCAGAAGATCTCTGAGCATCTTCATCAGCTGGTAAAGCTCTGACCCCAGGCACTGTCACAGACATCACCAGCACAAAGCACATGGGTAAAAGAAGCAGGAGGCTGGGAGGACTATACTCATCTCCCACTCACTCACCTCACTGGCAGGAAAGCCACAGCCTACAGGATATGTGGATTATATATATAGGCAGACCAACCACATACAAAAAGTGTCATCTTTCTAGAAGTACCTCTTTACCTTTAAAGATACAGCTTCTGATGCAGAAATTGCTCTGGATGTGAGTTAAACATGAATGCACCTCAAGCTCATCATTATTAGCTTTACAATTATTTAGTTCCACTCTTTTCCTAGACTTCGAGATACATTAAAAGCAGACTGATTAGAAGCATGTTGCCTTCCTACATCAGATCATGTTGAAAATAGTAAATCTCAATCTTCCTTCAAAAGTAACTTCAGTAGAAAGGAAGAAACTGCCTTAGTATCTTTTAATGAATTTTAAACTGACATTAAGACTACAGCAGCACTGTTAACATTTTTAAAGAAAATCGTCTCCTCCAGTAGATGTCACTGGGCTTTTGATTTATTTTACTTTACCATCCCACACTGAAAACCCAGTGCTTCATCAGTAAGTATTTATCATCAATCCTAGTCCCAGCCTCAAAGTTTCAGTAAACAGAGAATGCCAAATTAGCTTTAAATGTCAGCTCCACTTTGGGAAGAAGAAACACAATAGTTTTCATAGGTTTTGAGGTCTCAGTAGAAGGTTCAGTATGTATACAGTCACCCACCATACTGCAGACCATGTTTTATTAGTTTTCCCATGCTATAATCCTGAGAACAATGAAATAGAGAGACAGCAAAGAATGGGGATGCATGCCCAAATTATTCCCTTGGCTAGTTGTATTTAACAAATAGTGTTCAGTTTTAACTGGTTAAGGAACACTTGATTAGTGTATCAGAGCAGAACCCAATAAAAGGTAAGAACTATGGAAAACAAACATCAAACAGAAATGAAAACAGCCTTATAGAGTCGCCTGCAAGCAAACAATTTCTGGAATGTACTAAGGGAAGCAAAGGAGAATCCCACAACAAAGGAGACTGCAAAAGCCAACCCAGTTTAACAAGTGGAGTTACCAGTTTGGAGACTACACGGAAACAATGCAAAAACACCAGGAAATCTGACCCAACTGAGAACTTTTCTCAGCATTTCAGAAAAGCCTAAACATAAAGGCCAATCACTAGGTAATTAAATATGTCTCTTTGGCAATCCAAAGCCTTACATAGAGTTGGTAACCGCTCATGGAGTACTAGAATTAATGAGGAACTGAAGGTTCCTCTCACATCCTCTCATGGCGTAGATGAATCATTTCAGATACATCTGACCACAGTTGGAAAATGTTAAGCTAGTTGAGTACCAGACCACAATTTATGTATCATCAAACAGCTGTCTGCCAATTTATGATGTACTTCTTGCAGACACACCAAGAGCTGATAACCTGTGAAGACCTCTAAAACATGATTCTAATGCTTAAATCTACCTTTTATGGTTGCTATTCAAAACGAACTCACAAATATACTAGACCCTAGATGCACAATGAAAATATTTTTCAGATCTCTCTGCAGCCAAGAGGACGATGACAACTCTGCTACGATGGAAGGGTGAGAGCTACCACTGATCTCCAACACTAAAATACCCCCACAATGCCCCAAATACTGTAGGGAAGCACAGGCAATTGTGCATTCACCAGTCTGGGAATGACAGAGTAATTTTGAAACGTATCTCCATACCCATGCATGGCCCAAGCATGCACTGTGGCTTATGGATTCATATGCAGTCAACCAGCAACATGTTGTCTACAGAGGCCGGTGGAGTTGCTCAGCTTTTGGACACCACACCGTACTCGACAGCAATATTCAATGCCCCCAGCTCCTACTGCCTCTTCCCACACAGAGAGTTTATCTATCCAGGATAGTTTTGAGTAGCTGCACTGGGAGGTGTGGAATTGCTGGTGTTGTCTACAAGCCAATGTCCATCTCCGAGGACCCAGCAGAAAAGACAGCAAAGAACCCTACCCAACCCAAACCACCCCCTCATCTTAGCACTACAAGATCCAAAAAACCATGGGGCAGGCCAGTCTGAGTTTGTGTGTTCAAATAATTAGCTATACATAAGCATCTATTTAATGTTCTTCAGATATACATCATCTTATGCTTGGAAAGCTAACTTATGTACAGAACAAGTCCCATCCAGTCTTTTCTGTTGCTCATGTTCATGAATAGATCAGGGGCTAACACTAATATTCCTACGTCTCTTTAGCTGCCCTATAGTTAGAAAAAAAAATAACTCCATATTCCAGAAGTTTAAATTTTTCTTTTTTTAAACCTAAAATAAAAATCCATGTTGGCATTCCTTTTTTAATGAAAGTGTTTCAAGGACAGTGGAGTCAGATAAAAATACATTGCCTGTTGGCTCATTCACCATCACCGGAGAAGTGAAAACTCCTATTCCAAGTACCACAGCCAGGAAGTATTTAGGACAGATATTCAAGCCAACTTTAACTAACTGTTGAGCAACAAGTCAACAAAGCTCAGTATCTGTAAATGCTCTGGCAAGTTATAATATAAAAATAGTGGCCAAGGTTTTCAAAATTTCTAGCTCCTTCTAAAAATGTAAAAACACAGAGGTAGAAGGTGAATCAAATTATAGCATTTAAAAAAAATTAGGTGAAAAAAACTAACCTTGAGGAGAACAATTAAATCAGATGAAGGTGAACATAATTACAAAATCAGTTCTGAAAATTAAATGGGTAAAAGTACAGTGAAAGTGAAGTAAAAGTCTAACTTTGATGTACAAATGTAGAAATTGGTTGGAAATTTTGTGAACACAAATCCTAATCCCAAGAAAACTTTCATATGGCCATGTAAATGGGCAAAGTTAATTCCCAGGAATCTTAAAAGACCTCATTCCAAGGCTGTCATTGTAAGACCATCTTCTTTAGTGCAGTTTCATTAATAACAGTATTTCTATGATTCCCAGTCATGTCTGGGACCACAGCAACATACCACAAACCTGTTACTAACTCCAGTGGTATAAGAATCAGGAATACCAAAATGAATGAGGCAACAGAGCTCACATTTCTATATCTGCTTCTTAAAAAAAAAAAAAAAACGAAACAATACTAAGTTTTTATTTTTCTATATATTAAATGGAAAAAATATTTAACGATCAAAATTAATGTTAAATCACAGAAGTTTCAAAAAGAAGGTGAGAAAGGTTGTAGTTGTGGGTTTTCCTAAATTATTTAACATTTACCATCTACAGTTTTGATAAGGTATTATGGAATTTGGACCTCCCTCACCCCAGTTCTCTACTATTCCCCTTCCCAAGCAGTGACAACAATAGCTACCAAGTCTCAGGCACATTTCGTTCCCCTCTGACACCCCTTTCCTCCCTCCACAGTGCAAGCTGGGGTAGCTCCCCTCTTCCCCTGCTGTTGGGGTCTTTGGCTCTTCTTCTCCTCAAAGACCCAGACTGTCTGCAAGTTGCACACTTCATTTCAACACACGCTTACTGCCTCTGCACTCGGCAGAAGGTTACAATTAGGAACACTTCTGTAATTACTTAGATGAGCTGTTGTACACCTCTGAATTTGTCTTCATATTCTCAAGAGCAAACCGCAGACTCTGCTTCTCAAGAGCCACCGCAGCTGCATAAAAGTAAATAAATAAAAATCACGTTTTCTGACAAATGATTCAGCGTTTAAGAAAATAAAAACAGCTGTACTGTGTTAGACCAAGGTCCATCCAGCCCAGTATCCTGTTTCCAAAAGCAGTCAGCAGCAGATGCCTAGGGAGTAGTACAAGAACAAGGAAGCCATTTAATGATATATATTGAAAATATTTTTCACATATCCTTGATGGAAAACAGAGATGGAATTTTGACAGAAGAGGGAAAAGAAGCAAAAGAAAAAAAAGAGTCCAACACACACACACCCTTTGCAAAAGCATGAAACATTGCTTTCAAAATAAAAAGAGAACCAGGGGGAAGATAAATCTTACAGCCTTTTTTTTTTTTTTTTTTTTGAAAAGAAGCCTGCAGGAGCCAGAAAAAAAACAGGATCTCATACGCTATTCACAGAAACAGCGTAAGCACATACTGATGCACATCACTGGCCAGATAATTTTTAAGAACCCTTAGCTCTGACTGTCAATGGCTTTTCTCTTGCAAATGGATCCTCATGGAAGCCTACAGGTAGGGATTCATGTTGTGACATGACAGCTGAGAGGTCCCAAAGTATAAATGAATGGATTTATAAATACAGCTTCAAAAAGGATATACCTCAGACAGAGGGAAAGCCTGTTCCACTTAAATCCCCAAGCAGAAGAAATACCACTGCGGCATCATACTAGAAATGGGTGAAAGAGGCTGCATTTAGCTACAGAAAATGGGGGGATAGTGAAGTGCCCCATGAAATCAGCTGGAAGTTTACAACTGGCTCAGTTGGATATGGGACCAGTCCCAGAATTCATCCCTGGGGACACAGGCTGGAGGGGCTATAAAGTCACAGATGCAGACACCAATCACTTTGATTACACTGTTCAGCTTTGTATCTGTGGGACACCAGATCTGTATTTTTCAGAAGCTCCAGGTAAGGTAAACAAACATACTGATGGCTCAAGCTCATTTGGCAATGGAAAGAGAAGAATCGGGATATGACAGAACATGATGAGCTTGAAATCTGGAAAATGAGAAACAGTATGAAAGAATGAAGTATTTGTAGCCAGCAACATGAACCACACACCAGTGCAGACACAGATAAGATGATGTTTGGCTATAACCTGGAGATGGAGATGACCATGGCACAGGAGAATATCACAAACGGTTCGATCAACCACCAACTGACGGTGGAGAGACACCAGTGTGACAAACCACAGCAAAGGCAATTGGAGCCTCAAGGATGCAACAAACAAGGACCAGCTAGGAAAGGCAGCAAGTAGCTGTGGCAAGGCTTCTTCTCTCATGGCCACTCTCTACCTGCAGTGCTTCACATGCTCCTGGTCACCTACATCCAAATAAAAAGGATTTGGCCTGGAGCAGGCACAGGCGAGGGCGGCCAGTGTGACTCAAGGAAAGGAAAGCCTGTCTTATGAGCAGAGAAACAGAGCATGCTGGGGCTTTTTGGCTGAGTAAAACAAAGACTGAGGAGGGGTTTGCCTGTTTCCAGTGAATCTCCTTAGAGAAGCTGAGGTGGCAGGGAGGAGTGGCGGGAAGGGGAATGTGGTTGCTTCAGCTGCAGAATAACTGGCATTCAGCTGAACAGAGGTAAGCTGGCAGTGAATAAATCCAGGCTGGAAATGCGAATGGACATGAGAAGTGAAGCTGTAGGAAAGTCTGCTGATAGAAGCAGAAAAAAAAATCCTTCCAAAAACCCCCACCCACAATTAGTACGGAGGTTAGTGAGCAACTTTAGTGAGGAGATGACATGGCTGCCCACGATAAAAACAGAATGGAAATCTCTCACTTCCACAGCTCCCTCAAAGCTATCTTTCTAATCTGTCATTAATAAAATAGGCATCTGCTAATGCACCAGAATACTATTGAGGATTCTAAAGTCCTTGCTCAATAGAGCACTAATTAGCAAAGCACTCAAGTGGGCTCAGGTCCCTCCTGCCTCAGCGAAGCACTGAGCATAAAACACTGCAGCAGGATGCTTAAGGGGAAAACTCTGCTGAGCAGCAGGTGAGTAGAAGCATATAGACATAAAAACAGGTATTGTACATACATATATATAATATGTATCACATATCTATAATATTTATTCAAAAATAAAGATACAATCAGCCTTACTGGATTTTTGAGCTTCCAATTTCACACTGATCTATATTATGGGTAAAATTTTAAAAAGTTGAGGAAGGAGTAAGTTCAGATGTTCCCATATAACCTTCAAGGGTCAGTTTTGACGCCTGGAGAAAACGTCAACCAAAGAGCATACATTCCCTCTCAGAAGTTAACAGAGAACATTACACCAAATTTCAGCAGATACCCTAGCATGAAAACAAAACCACAGTGTGCTTGATAGATTTTGAGAATCTCTGGCATGCCTTATTTTTCAAAAAGCTGGAAATGAAGTCTCACTCCCTGCAGGAGCAGACGTTAGTCTCTTCCAGTGCAAATCAACACTTGCAACCCACTCTCTGCAAAGCCTTCAGCGCAGCGCTGGGCTGTGGGAACAGCTCCACTTTGGGGAACCCAGGTTTAAGCACCTGGGCCACCAGCTCAAAAGGGAGAGACCCAACTTTAGAAACTAAATTAATGACCTGTTTTTCCCCTGAGCACAAGATTCCAACTCACACCTCAACCACCAAGCTGCTAGAGGCAGACAAAGGTTCCTCCATAATTGGGCATGCATCTCTTCTCTGAGCTGCAAATGCAATCTACAGAAGCTGCTCTATATTCCTCTGAATTCTACCATTTCACCCTAATCTACCAGGTTTTTGGGTGCCAGAAACCTGCAGTCAAATTGCCACTGAGCTGCAACAGTGACTATACGTCCAGTGCAATTTGGGTCCACCAACTCTAGTGCACAGCACAAGCTGAATATTCCATGTCTCTCTCTATGTATGTGACCTACACATTCATGGACTCCTAGGCAAATAACAAGTTGCATTACGGATGCAGCCTCTTCCATATGTTTTAAGATGGCTCTTTCTTTTTTTTTTTATGAGTATTGACAGACATACTGTGTATTTCCAAGACACTCAAGAATTATCTATAAATATGACACAAAGAATGGCTTGTGAGTACAAGTTTGTCTTTTCCTCAGTTATGTTAGCAGGCCTAATAGAAAGTATTAACTCTCCTTACTAACCCTAAACAGTTTACTAATTTCTCCTACTTATAAAAGAAAAAGAGAGGATAAGTTAAAAAAAAAAATACAAACACAAATGGAGTTGCATTCCTTTCACAAAGAGGAAAACATGTTACTATGACTTGTGTCATAGTCTTGTGTCTTGACTGAAGACTTACTATTTCAGCTCAAAACAGGCAGATACAAGTATTCAGCAAGCAGAGATGTGCTTAAATATATACATAAAGATTGATACCTTCTTATTTACCACTAATTTTAAGATTAGTAGGAAAAGGAAAGCCACACCCATAGCAGATCTGTAACTAAGAAAAGATTTACAAATACTGTAAATTTTACACAGATTTACACAGATCTGTGCTGCATCTTCAGACAAATGCAGTCTTATGAGGACAACAGAAAAAAATACCACATTCAGGAAACTGTAGCTGAATAAAATTCAAGTACATCCCTCCATGTTCTCTGGGGAGGAGAAGGCACCCATAGTGACGCAGGGCACTAGTGTCCAAGACCAGGCTCACCAGTGTCCCCCTCTCCTCCTATGGGCTGCTCTACTCACACCTCATTTCAAGCAATAAACCAGTCCAAGATCACAAGCACAATGGGATCAACAAAACCTGTTAGGTATATCAGCTAATTAACTTCTGCTGAACGGAAACAAAACTCAATTTGCTATCATTTCCTTATGACATCTAAAGAAGTTACACACTTATTAACTTACCATGCTACTTTTCTATTTGATATTTCCACATTTATATCAATAAGTAAACGCACTAAATCGAATCAGGCCATGTACACAGATATTAAATAATTGACCTTTGCTTGCTACCTAATTAGCTGGTGATAGCATTTCTCATTTCACATGAAAAACTGGCTGGCTACATTCACGCCCCTGACGCTCACGTGCACGAGTGGGATGCACGGCTGCTTTAGAGCAAATCAAAGCACACCCAGATTCAAGTGACACAGATCACAGCAGATCTTCCTGCAACACCCAGGACTGAAAGGCAAAGAGCTAATTAGAAAGAACAGCCTTATTCAACTACCTAATAATAAACTCCTTTGTTCACTGAACACATTGCGTATATTGTAACAGCTGGCATGCCAAAATATCTGCTATAAGGAAAACCTGCTTGTAGGACTACTGGTGCTTTAGGGAAAGCTGACTAGAGCTGGTTCTTTTATAGTAGTACTTGTTTAAAAGATCATCTATGCATGAACAGTGGAGGACTTAATTACACTGCAAAAATGTTGAGTTTCAGGGGAAGAAGGAACGAGCAAACATCTCTTAGGCCAGCCTCCAGCAATGCCAAAGCCCAGCTTACTCCTCCACCAGGATACAGAAGAGCCTTGTGGGCTGCTGCCCTCAAAACAAAATGAGCTCAGGACAAAATAGCATATGGTTCTTATATAAAACATAGTCACCTCTGCTGCCAGGACAGCTTTTCCTTTTTTTTTTTTTCATCAAGTGGCTGTCTATAAAGAAAAAATGCCCCAAGAAACCTGGCAGTAGAGATGGCAATTGCAAACTCCCTCCTTCCAGATGAGCTCTAACCACAAATTCTGGAGTCACATCTTCTCCTGCTCTCTCTTACTGCCTTTTATAATTTGTGGTTCTTCCTATACAACAGCCAGCTTCAGTGAGGGCTGTCACCTTCCCCACCTATCATCCAGAATCCTTTCACTGCCTTTGCACACCCTTCAAAAGTAAGACCTAAACCTGCATTCCTAATGGAAAATTCCCTCTCCCAGAAGAAAAAGAAGTAAAGGTAAGTACCAGTGACTCAGTAAGATAAATCTGCTATTTGAAAAGGTCAAAAAAGGAAAATGTCATTAAAACTATGGTTAACAAGCAAGTGGGGGCTAAAGGCTACAGCTCTGCTCAGCACAAAGACCACTAGTATTGTTAAATGGGTAGTACAGCACCGGCACAAAGGAAGGCTGGGACTTTACACGTCTGGTTGCAAACCCCAAAACACAGCTTCCTTGTGGTTAACTGAGTTTTAAGAATCTCCTTTTGCCTGGGCTCTCTGAGAACCAAGTCTTTCATTTGGGAGGGCTAACAGGTCTCTCCCTCTTTCTCCATGCCACTATTTGGCTGCCTGTTTTTACAAAACTTGTAGGAACTTAATTATTCTTGAGACTACGATCTCTTTGTCAAAGTTGGCTGAAAGTGGCCATTGGGTTCACAAGTTAGTCTAGGAGGAGGGAAATAGAGGCAGCCTGACTGCATAAACCTCATTTCCTCAAGAATCCAGGCTAAAAACAATTATAGCCAGAAGGTTCAATTACAGAAAGAGAAGCGTAGACTTTTCCTGCACTTCGAGCACAAATCAGTCCATGCATACTAATCAGCTAATGCTGCTCTCACTGAAGTAATGAGACTTTTGCAGCAAATTAATATTTGCATTGATTTATACGGAGGACTGTCTCAGGCTGGAGCTTCAATGGCATCAGTGCCTGCATTTTCATGACATTCATTATTATCCACTACCTTAGGAAAACCACCATTAAGATACTCTTTGAAAAGCAAATGTTTTTTTCCCATTTTGTGTCAGAAACCAACTATATGCATATTTGATGGCATGTGGCATATGTTCACATCTGGGGAGCTTCAGGGGAATGGGATTTCTTTGTTATAACCTCCATGGTTTTTCAAATGCATAGACCATATTCTGATTAACTTTTAGCTTTAAAATCTTCATGAAGAGGTAGTTAAGGTTGCTATTCAATTTAAATTTGCAAAAGGTTGCCCATCTTTTTATTTTTTAATAGGCTGAGTTCGCTGTCATAACATCCCTGTACCTAGAAAGGTTTTCTTTCTTGTCAGAGAGAGTGAAAGATAAGCCCAGTTACATGGGTCACAACTATTTCAAATTAATGAGTTTACATTAGCTGTGAACATTACTAATGGTGAACTATAAAGCACATGACAAAAATGTTCCATCCCCTTCCTGATCTCCACAAGGCACTCTTCTGCTACAGAACACAGTTTTCTCTGGGTTTGCCCTATACTCCAGCTCTCCTCTCAGCCAGGTTGTCCCTGTGGCAAACGCACTGTCCACGTTCTTACTCCAAGCAGTTGACGTCAGTCTCCAGCTAGTGCAAGAGCTGACGCTGCCTCCCGAGAAGGGCTTCACTCTGTTGCCATAGAGAAGTCAGCAGGACCATGTGGAGCACCCTGGGACATCCTGGACCCCAGCACGGTGCCAGCAGATATGACACACTCCTCTGACATGTCACTGGAAAGCCATCAAGAGCACTCTAGGGCATCTCAAATAGTATCAGATGCCTCTGTTTGAGCAACTGAATCAAGCCCAAACAGCCAGGTCCTAACTACAGCAAATAAATACCCAATAAATTTAAAGTGATGGGCTAATACAGAAAGTAATCTTAGGAAAAAAACCCTGTATGTTTCTTGACTTTCACATGTTAGATCTAGCTTAAAAATTTGGCTTTTGTTTAGTTTTTTCCTCAGCTGGATGCGAGGGTTAAGGGACTGTTTGACAACAGCCACTGAGGCTTGGTTTAGTGTCTCGATATGCAGGACTTTATTTTTTGGCTTGCTGTGAACCAACAGGGAAGGTCCTAGCACTTCAGCTAGCTTCTGAATCTCAGTTGAGCTGTTCTTACGGCCACTGTGTATCGTGACAGGTGCCACCAGACTGACACTCCATAAGCTCCTCTCCTGACAACACCTAAGATGCACATGAACCCATTCAGCTGAAGATAGAGCTTCACTTCAAAGTGCTCAAGGCCTAGATTTCATTTTTTAAAAAAAGAAATCAATTATGTTTTTTACACAGTTTAGAAAGGTTTCTGGAACATGCAGATGAGGCGGCAGCAGCCCACCGGCCGGGCTGCGAGCCCAGGCCATCCATGCAGCTGCCCTAACACTGCTCATGGCAGATCCCCTCTTGTCTGAGCCAAACCAGGCTCCAAGGAAGCAAGTGCTGAGAGCCTGTAATGCCTCCTGACAAAGGGTACATCTACACTGTGGTGGTTGCACCAGGTCATCTTCCTGTCAGGAGCGTGGCACCTCACCGTGCCATGTGGTGGAGCAGTGGGTGAGCCTGCAGGGTTACAGCTCCCCGGGCCCCTGGAGCCACCAGGTGCACACAAGGGTGTCACACCACGCCTGCTCCATCTCTCACACGTCTACATGCAGTTTTATTTCTTTTTACTGCTCAGCGATTTGTCTTTCCACGCATTGGGGCTATCTGACTTTTGAGGCATGTTCACAACACCTTACAATACAGCTCATTAACAAAGCAGATGGGAAGACAGCTTCTTTTCCCTATCATTAATTTCTTCTTTACTGTGGTCAAGACCTTGCAGGAATCTAATCCTGGGTGGCACAGCATGTCCAGAGCCACAGGAAACACAAAATGTAGAAGAAAACAGATGCTTATGATTTCCTCTTGCATTTCCGTTATGGGATGGGTACCTCAGAGCAGGCTTTCAGTGGTATGTTCCAACTTCTCTAAAACCATGACAACTTTCCTTTTGTTGCAGTGGGTTTCAAATACAATCCACCTCCTCAAAAACAAGGTACCAGCCTGCATATGAGGAGATATGACTGGGAGAGAAATATGGTTGTCAAAAAAAGCCTTGCAAATGAACTCCCCGATTCTTTTTGTGTTTAGATTTTTGTATCTTTCCAGTTCTGGGGATGACCTGGACTAATAGGAACATGGGTCTTGTCTCTGCAAGGTTTTTACACCAGGAAGGTCCCTGCATCTGAGCACAACCCTGTCTTTTGTACTGATGATGCAGTCAAAGTCTAACAGCTTGGCAAGAACATCTGATGCCTGAGCTGAGAAAAAGCCACATACACAGGGTCAAGGGAAAAGAAGAACCTGGAATGAAAGAGGAACCACCTGCCAGAAAAACAAAGGAGTAGGTGGGGAAGACCTGGAGAGAGCGAGCCTGTGGGAACAGTGAGTGACCCGAGTTAATAAGGAGCGTGGGGGAGGAGTGGGCAGTGAGCAATTGCTCGTGTTCAAAATCCTAGTAATGGGATGAGTCAGAGACTCTGATTGAATTTTGCCTTGCTACACCCACAGACTGGTTATTATAAAGCTTAGGGGAGCAACAAAAACTACGCAGCGGATTGATGGGTATATGAAGAACCCCCAAGTGCCCAGAAATCTGAAGAACATCTGCCAAACACCGTGCCCTTTCACCCAAGGTTTCCTGCAGCTCTAATTAGTCTGCCTAGCTGCTCCTCTTTGTGTAGTAAGATGTAGACAGATAATTGAGTGGCAGCTGCATCTGAGATGAAGCATTACAGCAGACTACCTAGGAATGCTCTTCATGGGTCTCCACTGAGGCTTCTGGAAGCAGCAAGCTCCAAGAGTTACTCAGCACAGCAAGACCACTACACAGGAACTACTACATACTCTTTTAGTCCCTCAGGACAACATGATTCAGTGAACAAGAAGATATATTTGTATTACATCCTTCAGTGGCTGTTCTTTAACTGCTTTTTCTTTCAACCACTTCTGCTCCTAGTCCTCATCCTCCTCCCTGCTCACCAAGTTCTACCACAGCATAACCAACACTGAAAACTGCTGGTAAACACCCACTTGCTCCTATCAGGCAGTCCTAACGGGCCAAAAGAGGCACAAGCTGTCATCACACATCTCCTGCTTGGGAAAGCCATCTCCTCTGACCACCAAGAGGCCTTGCCACTGAACTGTGTGATTGGGAAGAGGGGCTTCCCACACTTTCAGAGGGAAGGAGGGTCTGGACAGCTTAGTTACCAGATGTCCAACCAGGTTTTCCTTTGAGAACATAACATACGAAGTTAAAACAAGGTGAACAGGTTTAAAATCTGACAGGCCAGGTGGTGACAGGGGATACACTAGTGACAGCAGGGACAGCTTCATGCTCTCATTGCTGCTGCTGAGAAACAAATGAGGAAAGAATATAGGGTCTGAAGGAGATACAAAGCTTTTCTAACAGCCTACATTATAAACTTTAACTGGTACAACTTCTTTGCTTTTCATGGTTTTGGTTTGAGGGCGGAGAGTGGCAGCAGGTTAGGGCTTGCTCCTCTGAGTTGGCTTGATAGCTATTGCCCCTCTGCTGCAAGGGCCAGCCCTGGGCTCAGCCCTGGCAGCCCCAGCTCCTGCAGGTTAAACACTGCGGGCAATGGCACTGAGCTGTACCTCCAGACTTTGCTCCAAAGCAGATAAGAATGTCCCTCTCAAGAGGGACAAATCCTAGCAAGCAGCACGGCTCCCTCTGCAGTGAGCAAATGTCTATAGTTTTGGGGGGTTTTTTGTGATTTTTTTTTTTTTAGTTGTATTTTAAAAATAGCTAAACAGTGTGTAAGACAACAGTTAAAGGCTTCTTTCCATTTTGATTGACTCTCTTGTAAACAATCTAAGCCAAGCTCATTCATTTTTAAGGTTGTACACCCAGCAGCTCAGTTAGTTGGTTTTAACCCTGTATTCAGTTAAGCCAGAGGAGCTAACATGCAGACAGCTACGTGAATAGATGAGAGGGAGACAAATAGGAAAAAGGAAGTGTTAAAGGAAACTGTGCATGCTGGGAGGACTACAGGGGAACACTTCTTGCAGAAAACAAGAAAGAATAGGTGACTGACAAGGCAGGGAATACAAGGAGTCCCTCAACTCAGAAACAAGTGAGGCAGTGGGGTGGCAAATGTCTTCAGAAAGAGATTCCACTTTTCTAAAGCAGATTTTACTACCTAAATTAGTTTCATCTTACATTTCATGCAGTTCTTCACTTTCTTTTGAATCAACTCGAACAAGCTGCATGGCTGCATGATCACTTGAACAGAGATAAAAGAGGGGAGCTATCGATGGCAGGACAGAGGACTGGACATAACCATCTCTTTATAGTCAGCTGCTCACAGTTGCTCAGGTATAAGGTGAAATATAGTCTCCGGAAATAGGACGGCATAATTTCCTGTAGCATCTGACACCTTGCACTTTCTTCTGACTCAAAAAATTCCCACAATCTGAAAAAGGAGGGCCTCCAGGAATCATACTTGTCCTGCGAAGAGTGTTTTCACAGAGATTTAAAAGATTAGTCTTCACTCATGAAACTTCCTTCAAGCTCACTGGGGAGAAACATGCCCTTTCTAGAGAAAAGTAAGTGGAAAAAAACCCACCCAGATTCATCCTTAAGACAATTTACATGAGATTCCTTTCTGCTTTTCCAATACAAGAACTGGAGGTATCCATGAGATAAGGAGGTTTGAAATGAACAACAGAAGTTGGTTTCCAAGCTGTACCTAATAAAGTTGTACGAGTCCTTGCTGTGGCCTGCTGTAGGTGCTGAAGGTGTGCATGGATCAAAACATAACTGGACGAATCTAGGGGAAAGGTGGTCATTGAGAGCTACCAAGTACAACCACATCATGCCCAGCTGTCAGTGTGCCCAAGCACCACACTGCTAGGAGAGCACTTCAGGAAGCCACTGTATATTTGCACACCATCTCCTAAGTATCCACTACTGGCCATCATCAGAGCA
This sequence comes from Merops nubicus, assembly GCF_000691845.1. Taxonomy (NCBI): domain Eukaryota; kingdom Metazoa; phylum Chordata; class Aves; order Coraciiformes; family Meropidae; genus Merops; species Merops nubicus. Next base: position 43,153 of record NW_008632884.1, on the reverse strand, counting down.
CTGGGCTAAATGGGGCTTTGCCCAGGGCAGCCACTGCTATTCTGAATGCAGAGTGAGCCCACAGAGTTAATTCTCGGTAATTTAAAACTGGTCTTGATTGACACTTTCTCTTTATGCCCACATTTTGCAGCAACTCAGACACACAAAAGCTTCTGCCAGGTGGTGTTCTCAGACTATCTGTAGTTTATTGGACATTTTACAAGAAAAAACAGAGGTGGGTGAAAAAGAAAGGATGCAACCAAACTTACTGCTCTGTGGGAAGAGTGAGATCTGGATTCTGCATCCCCCACCTGGAAGTTTTCAGCCTGCGACTTCCATATCCCCAGAGCCCACAGCTGAAAAGGGCAGCCCATATCCTGCTGAAACTGGGTCTCTGTGCAGCAATGCAGGCAAAATTCATGGATCCAGAGGGAATAAAACACTGTCACCCAGGAGAGGCAAGACTGCCCATTTCAGTCATTCCTCCCCACCAGCTGTAGGCACAGCCCTTGAGCTCACCTTGTCTGTGAACAGTGTCACACTATGTAACCAGGCAATGGGCAAAAATTCAGCCTGCTAGGACACTATAAACACCCATTTAAATGCTTTTTAATATACACAAATCTAGGCAATCTCCTGTGTATATGGAGCTCATCTACAGTCAGCCAAGACTGCCTCATCTGCCCAGTGAGAGTACGTATCACCTACTTCAAGGTGTGAGATGACCCCAAGTCCCTGACATCTGTAAAACAGAGATCCATGAAAGGATCACAGGAAGGCAAATGACTACCTGCTGCACCCCACCTCTGAGCTCACCCTCTTACAAATTGCCTGCTCACTTTACAAATTTTTTTTTTTTTTTAAATCCTTTTTCTAAATAAAGCTGAGGCCATCTTAAACAGAGTCTTTTCAGTTCCAGATATTTCAACAAAGTGGATGTACCTAAAATTTTTTTTTTTTTTTTTTCCTGGAACCCTTTGAACTTGGTAAACAGGTCTCTGTGTACAGCCTCCAATTACCTTTTATTCTGTGGTGCCAAACAAGACCAGATAGATAGGCATTTTCCTAAAAGGCTTTCATGAAAACCCAATTCAACAGTTCACCCTAGTCTGCTGGCTCAATAAATAAAACAGTTCAAAGTGTTTAGTCACTAGCAAATATATAAAAAATACGGAAAAATCCACCTGTAGCCCTAAAGAAGCTTTCATTTTCTTCTTACCACCATAAAAATTGCAATGACAATGTCTTCAAGATACCTCCTCTGTTATCTGTATTAGCTTAGACAACGTACCCTCCTAGTAGCTGACCTGCAGAAAAGGTATAAATCTGAGTCAAGAAATAACACCAGCACTTAAAACCCAGACTCGCCTACAAATAAGCAAGTCAGCTCCCAGCAAAACGCATGTGACCTGTCAAGCTTCTCCTCTCTCCCCCTCCTAGACATCACCATTCATTTTAATGTTGGTTTGGTGGTGGGGTTTTTTTTGTTTGTTTGTTTGTTTTCTATTCCAGCATGTTCTTGTCTCCAGATCTAACATTACCCATTGGTATTCCTTTGGAAGTAGTTTGTTCTTTACTACTAGCAGGGCAAGAAAGCCTTGAACATGTTTGCTTATAGTATCCAACTTTGAGAGATCTAAATGTGATATAGTAAGTGTTATATATCAAGGTTCTTCACTTTTAAATTAAGCTACTTGAACCCAGTGAGGAATATAAAAACATTAACAGAGCAGTTCCTGAAATTCCAGCTTCCCAGTTAGACAGGCCCCTTCACAGACCCTTCCTCCTCACTGCACAAACACGGCAGCCTCCAAAGAGGAGCCTGTAAGGGCTTTGGGAAGGTTTAAAGCAGCAGATGAGGCTCTGGCTCTGACAGTCCTTCCATCCTCAGCATCCTCCACGTTCCTGCCCACCAGCGGGGCTCTGGGCCTCATGGAAGTCCCCCATCACACACTCCAGACACAGCCAAGCAGATTAGTTCAGAGACACTTTCATCGTCACGTTAAGCTCATCAAGGCTGCTTGCCCAATACAATTTTGGGTGTGCCCACATAGTGACACACAGGGGGCATCTGCTGGAGGGAGTCCCATCAGTGGAGGTGTTGGTCTGGCCGGCTAACAGGCATACATCTGGCCAGCTGCTGCATCCATCATCCGCTGGGTGCACAGGAACACTCTACCTATCCTCTCCCAACACTTCAAAAATGCCTTGTTCAGAGCAGACCAGGCTCTGTCCTTCACCAGAGAGCAAGAAACAAATGCTGAGCTGCATTCCAGAAGCCCATGCACAGAACCTGGCTTGAAATCAGCAAGTTTCTGGCCTGAATCTGAACCAGGATGATTAGTCTTTAGCTATTTCTGTCTAGCCTGGAGCATCTCACAGATTAAAGATAGTCAGAGCCCTGACAGTCTTCAACAGTGAGAATTTTGGATCCTCAAAACTGTAATCAGTCCAATTGGTTGCTGTTGCAACTTTTGCTGGGTTTAAAGTCAAGTATTGCAAGGACTGGTATTCAGAGCCAGAAGTCCCTTTTGAGTTAAAAGCAAACAGGGTCTGCTAAATTCTGTTGACCTTTTACTTGGAAACAACAGACCTACAGATATACTACTTTAATACAGGAAAATTTGGATTCTGATGCAATCATGTTACTCCAGAAGCCTGGCCTAAGGCCACAGCACTATCACTGGCAGAAGTGATCCAGTGTTCTGCTGGTGCCACATGGCCCCTCTCCCTTCTGTAACAACTACAACAGCTTAGGTTTAACCACTATTTCCCAGCCTGGTGCACTGTACAATCACACAGACAGTGGTGGAAGAACAAAGGAGGGTGTGGCACTGTAAGGAGGCAGATGTCCCTGGCTGGAATTATTTCCTTCAGCCACAATGCCAGCTTTTGCTAGGGTAGGACAACCCTGAGGCTACAGGCAAGTCAGCATGAAGATGCTTCTGGTCACACAACCACAGGATAATTGAAGTTGGAAGGGTCCTCTGGATGTCATCTGGCCCAATCGCCTGCTCAAGCAGGGCCACCTAGAGCTGATTGCCCAGGACCACGTCCAGACAGCTTCTGAATATCTCCAAGGATGGAAAGTCCACAAGCTCTCTGGGCAACCTGTGCCGGTGCTCGGTCACCCGCACAGTGACAAAGTTTCCTGATGTTTCCAGGGAACCTCCTGTCTTTCAGTTTGTGCCCACTGCCTCTGGTCCTGTTGCAGGGCACCACCGAGAACAACCTGGCTCTGTTGTCTTTACACCTTCCCTTCAGATACTTATATACATTGATGAGATTCCCCTCAACATCCTCTTCTCCAGGCTGAACAGTCCCAGATCTCTCAGCCTCTCCTCATAGGAAAGATGCTCCAGCACCCCTCACCACCTTTGTGGCCTTTTGCTGGACTCTCTCCTGCAGCTCCATACGGTGCTTTGGCAGTCTCACCCAGCTGGCAGACACTGATACCACGCTCCCTTGTCTACCCTGCAAATCTGGAAAGTTGGCAGCATGCAGGAGAGCTCATGTCCCTTCCCAAAACAGGGGCTCTTTGGTCAACCTGTGTGTAAAGGGCAGCCTGTATCAGAGTGTTTCAGTGAGCAGCTGTAACTACCAAGCATCACCTGAATGTAACACATAACCTGAGACCAAAAAAAATTCTGTCGTCTCTGAATAGGAAGTTTATTCAAAGAGACTCAACATACTCACTATAGTTTATTTTTACAGCAGGTACACCAAACCAAGACAGTTAAAACACTAAGTCTCCAAAGCTCTGGATATTATGTAAATAAACTCTAAATAATTGCCTGCATTAAAGTCTGGTTCAGTGTTCAGCAATGAAAACAGCTCTTGGTTTTTTTTTAATTAAATTCTGATTTTATTTATAATTCTAGACTGTTCTGTTTGTTTATTTACGTGAAAAAGTTATCCTGGTTGTTACCTGCCCAAGCCTTATTCTGAAACTGTATGATTAACACCAGTATTTCTGAAAGCTACACATCAAATAGATTCATATGACTAAGGACATAAGTCCCTCAACTGCCAGCATAAGCAAACTGAGCTATGCCAGGCTCATTCGTGACAGACATACAGCAATTTACAAACACTCCTCCAACTAACGGAGAGCTTGATGATCCTAGAGGTCTTTTCCAACCACAGTGACTCTGACAATGGCTGTGAGGACACCAGCTGATACAGCCAAGAGCCATGTGCACACCATGATCCCCAACAGCTTTTTATGCACGGTGGGGTCAGGCAACACAGGGAAACACACGGCCCTGGCTCACCCGGTGCTGGAACACACGGCTCCGACTCGCGCTCGGCGCTGAGGAGCTGCGTTTTTACACAGTTTCGGACTGGTCTCCACTGAGCAATGATGCTGGTTGTCAGTAATTTATTCATTGAGATCCCACAGGATTTCTCTTCACAGTGTTACCAGCTTAGGCTGTGACTCCTGCTCCGATTTGTGGGTGATACCAACCCCTGCACAGAGTCTCCAGCTCTAACAGCTGGCACCTCTGGCGCAAGCACCCCAGGCGCATCGCCGCTTCAGCCAGGATGGTGTGGCAGCAGTGGCAGCTCCTCTCACACTGCAAACCCTTCTCCTTTCCAGTACAGGGTACCCGAGCCCTGTTGCCTGCCTCCAGCCTCCCAGCCACAGCCCCCAGCCTTTACAGCTGTTAACTACTGCATTTCAGAAAACTTTACCAACTCACTGATTTTTCATAAAAGCTGATCGTTGCCCATTTGCTGCAGACACTGGCCTGCCTGTTTAAAAAGAAAAAACAACTACCCCATTGCCAGACTATCAATACACAAGAACATCTACAAAGAAGCTGTTACAGTTTATCATGCAGTAGTCCAGGGATTAAGGTCATTAATAGCACTCCATAACATATTGCCATGACCCCAAAGGTGCTGTTCTGGCTTGCAGGATATACAGAACATAACTCCCCTCACAAACATTTTGCCTGAGTTGTTTTCACCTAAATCTTCAAAGGAAGAAGAGAAATGAGAAAATCCAGAAAAGAGATTCCTAGCATGATATATTGCATTGCACCAAAAAAGGTTGTAATGAAAATAAATTAACATTTTCAAATAATACTGAATTTTCTTCTCATTCATGTTGACGTTTTCACAGTTCTTAGCAAGTAACCAAAATTTTCATCTAGAGAGCTAAATTTAAAAAGCAAGCCAAGACACTCTCCCATGCCCAAAAGACAAAGCCACAACTAAAACTTTCAAAATAGGATCCAAAATGCTCAAATTTTGCCCTTTAATTATTTATATGAAATAAGCTTTTTCATTTGTTGACATGAGAACAGAAATGTATCATCACAGAAAACACTGCGTACTCCCCCAAATCCCACGAGGTCATTAATCTTCTTTTATGCAGTACACGAAGTATTTTCACAGAACTTCTAAAATAGTTTTCTAAAGCGTGCCTGATGTCATTAGGAAGCCAGAAGAAGCTGACAGCCTAACAACATAATTTCTGAATATCCTCCAAAGAGAATATTGTGATATGGATTTGCACTATTATCTGCACTATCCATACCTGTAACTATCAACGCTATTAATTTGTCTGAGAGTCCCCAATACCAAGGGTAAATGACTGTTGTGTCAAAGTTGAAGTAATGGATAGACTTTTCTTACCTCTGTTGGTTTAAACTAAAGAATCTGCACTATTTCCATGTGATTTGTTTATCTAGGCTCTGGTAATGGCCTAGAGCAGTGCCATGACATATTTTCATTTACCATGAAACAATGATAACTCATCAAATGTACACAGGCGAATACAACTGCCCCACCCACAGCCATATGAATTTTTTTGTAAACAACATATTGACAGTGGAAAAAAAATCCTTACAAAGAAATCTTTTAAAAGACTCAATAAATAGTAGTTATGACAAACATTTGTACAAGTACACATTTTACCAAGAACAAATCGCTTTCTGATTAACTTTGTTTAGTTGCAATTCATCATTTCACATTTCAGTTTCAGTACAATGTAGTAGCATTTTCACTACACATGCAATTTTTTTTTTTTCTTACCTTTAAGGAATCAAAGCAGGCAATAACTCTTCCATTTTCAACCTGGCAGCTTTTAGGAGGGTGTGCAAATTTGCATTCTTCATCAGAGCGTGAACAAGTTCCCCTCTGAAATTGCCTGCACACTTCTAACGTTAGCCATTTTGTATCTCTTACGGGAGCAACATTCAAAGCCATGGTGAAAAGCTGATTTTGAATTTGTAAATTGCTGTCAAGTGAATTATTCTGAAGAAACTTCCAAAACGAAGGGAAGAGAGAAAAAAAGGAAGAAAAAAAAAAAATCCTGCAACAAAAATAACCTAGAAAAAAATTATTTCAACTTAAAAGAAAGTTTTAAAAAAAAAAAAAGAGTGGGGGACGATTAACGATGTCCAACACACACAAAGCAGAATAAACAGAGCAAGTTTATCAGCAAGCAGTCACTCATCAATCATTAAGTCCCGCTTGTAGACTTTTGGCTGGGAAACACCATGCTCAGTCGCATTGCTGTCTGCAGAACACGGGGCCTTGCGGGTCGTGTCACGGACGCCCCGGGTTTAAGCCCAGGTCCTGCGATGCAATGGCACTCCTTGGTAGGACAGCAGTTCTCTGACGGTTGCTTGCTGGTATTGATCACCCAAGAAAAGCAATGCAGTCATTTGTTCATGGCCCGGGAATAATAATAATAATAATTATTCTTCCTCTTTTTCTGCATTCAGTTTCCCATCAACTAATTGGCAAATGGAGAGAGCTGAGGTATCTTCCGCCAAGTGTGAGGTGAAGGCAATGTCTGGCTGGCAAAGACGGGATTTTGAGAACACGAGGGTAGCAGTCCTTGCTCATAAAAGTGACTTGACAAAGGCACTTTTTAAGTCACTGACCTGACAAAACAAATACAGTATCAGTTCACGTGCAACTCATTCAAATCAACATTACGAAACCTATCATGTTTTTATCAGACATTATAAACATATTGCCAATGCTCACTTGTGTGGTTTTTTTCCCCAAACAAAACCGGCCTCCTTTGTGAAGTTGGGCATGACAAGGGAATAACCGGTTGATACACGTAGTGCAGTAATATTCTAGGCAGCAATCCAGAAGTTGGGAATGATTTAAATAGATGAATGTGGCAGACACAATAATTAGGCATGCTGGTTGTGGAACAATTCAGTGTGCCTAGTCTCTGAAACACTATACAAGAACACTTCCATTAATTTATCATTTGGCCCTTCAGATTATGCTACTGCATTACAAACTGTTACTTGTTGATTTTCTCTTCCTTATAAATGAGGGATGTAGTATTCTGTTCAGATTTTTTGTCTCTCCCTCTTTTTCCCAAGGGAAAAACAAAACAGTCATTCCAGAACTACAGGGGAAAAAAACCCTCCCATATCCACAAAGTAGAGTTAGTTTCCCTGTTAAGCTAAAGCCTATTTCAAAAAGGCTTCATGAAAGGGCTCATCACTAAGTCATCATCCTCTAATGAGTTCTCTCTCATATGAAGCAGTCTTTATCTGAATTTTTCTTTGATTAAATTAGCTTTCACGTACCTTTACAAATACATAGTTCAGCATCAAAATCTAAGACTTAAATATGAAACTTCAGCTATTTGGGGAGTATAAAATACCTAGGATGTTTTATAGATAAACAGATCTGAAAATCAAAGAGTTAGATGATATAAATATTTTTAAATAAATTACTATTTTATATGCAGATGGTGAAACCACAGACATGATGTTTCCTTCTATTTAGCTTCAAAGGAACACAACTTTTACTTTGCAGATATCAGCTATAAACAGTTGATGGACTATTTTTGTGCAAGAATAAAGAGGAAGACTGGAGCTAGTGAGGTTTTAAAATGCATCAATAAAAACAGCTTTAAAAACACTTGCAGCTTTCCCATGCCAAAGTAACTATCACTCTGTGCTGAGATTCATCCGATTTAATTGAAATCAGTATTTTTAGTAATGTGAGTAACAATTACACAGTTTCAGGAACAGATCCCAGTTCTGACTTCCAGGACTTCACATCAAAAGGCTTTCGTACTACTTAAGAACGCTACCAGAAAGGGGTTTACCACGTGACCGATACCTATACCAAAATTTGCTACTGCTAGCATAGAGAAATGCTAATTGCTCATAAATTCAGTTTCAAGTCCAACATGCAGTAAGATGGGTCTGGATGATACTTAGCTGGTTTTATCCAGTCATCAGGAATAATGTGTTACAAGAGAATTAGTACATTTTTAAATAATTCTACACAACTTGTATAGTACAGTACATGAATTGAATACTCCTCAAATGAAATATTCCACTGATATTGTCCCAGAGCATCAATGAAGAGTGAGGTTAATGCAAAAACGTACAAAGAGTGAGAAAATGCTCATAACTGATGAAAAGGAAAAAGAAGGGGAAAGACAAGGCCAGTGTCTCCACAAGAGCTTGTTGGGCTGATGATTTAGCTGGCTAAATGTAAAAGAGGAAATATTCCCCCTAGAGCTACCCATTCCTATTCAGAAATGCCAGTAACAGTTTTCAGTTATAGATGTAGGAGGCAGACAGGAAATTCTGGGGAAAGGGTCAATGTTATACCACACACTGCTGAAAGCCACAAGTAGTAATGCTCTGCCGGGCTGCACACTACTAAAATTGTCAAAGTTGTTTCTCAAGTAGTAGGTGTTAAGGCTGAAGAAAACCAGACGTTGCACATGGCGGGACAGCAACCAGCACACTGTACCTGAACAGCAGGAGCCAGGGCTTTAAAACACCACACACAACAGAATCACACACAAGATTCCTGAGACTGGCTAAACAGCAAGACTGATACCAAAAAGGGATAGAGGGATAGATGGTAGAAGAGGAATGAAATACAGGGTCATCCTGTTTCTTATCTTCTTAGTACATGAACATTTTCTAAAGAAAGGGAAGCATGAAAACTTTATCTCAAAAATCCATATCTTGTCAAAAGTAACAAGACTATCCAACTTCCCAAGATGCACTGAGTGCAGTTTCTACTGATGTAGAATTAGGAGAGACAGAGACAAAACCTTTCTGAAGGCAATGCCTTCAGTAGGAGGCAGGTGCAAACACGGGGGAGACAGAAGAATCTGAAGCGCTTCATTCCCCACCACTTACATGGCCTATGTGTTCACAACCACATCCTAGGCAGCTGCCACGCATGCACCAAGAGGGGTAGAGGAGGAGATGCTACCTGGAAAGCCTGAACATGAGAGGGAAGCAGTACAAGAAAAGGGAGAGAAAAGAAACTCAGGGGGAAATTAGGGGAGAAACCAAGGAAAGCAGAATTACAGATGAGAGGACAGATCTCAAGATCAGGAAAAAAATGGGAGTGAAATGGATGGTTGTGGAAGAGGAAGGAAGGGAGAGGCTTCATGGAAAATGAGGAAAACATACAATAGGAATGGAAGAAACATGGAGGGAGGATGTGAACATTGGGGGAGAGAAGGGCAAGAAGTTATTTCAAAAGGCAAGTAGAAGAGACTATGATTATAGCGGAAAATCCAGCAGTTTGCCTATACAGAGGAAAGTAAATGAGGGAAAAGAAACATGGGATTTACAGAAAAAAAAAATGCAATAATAGTAACAATAATACTGCTCAATAAAATGCCTCTCAGGCCACAGGCCATTACTAACATCACAGCCTACTCTGACCTTGTGTTGCAAAACCGACCTGTGGAAAACACCAGGGCCTCCAGCAAATGTGAACTCTGCTCTTCTTTCCACTACTTCCAACTCCAACTTGTGTCCCAACACAGGCAAAGTTAGCTGTCCTGCCAAAACCAACAGGAGGTCGGCAGCCTAGAGCCCTCAGCATCAATGGGGTCCCTTATCCAGGCAGGTTTGCCTTGTGGTTTGTTTGGGGGTGTTGTTTTGTTACAGTCATTAATGATTCCAACTTAAGCCTACACTCACCACTGTAGCTAAACAAACCACCAAAACTTACATGTTGACAACAGAGGTGAAAAATATCCTTACTCAAGCTGAAGAAAGCATTCAATACGCTAAGTACAAAAGAACCATTTTTGTTTGTTGTTTTTACAACTATTGCTGTTTATTTTCAGTCTCTCACACACTTGGATTGACAGAATTGATCTGGAATACACACTCAAAACAAATGCAGTTCTTCATAGGCCAAGTTAAATAAATTCAAGACATGTATTTGTAAAAAATAATTAGCTTTAGACCACTCTTTTCAGATAACCATTGCCTTCCTTTTGTGGAAAGCTAGCAAGGCATGAAGGAGTAGGAGGCTTTTGCTAAACTCATGTTCTCCTGAGAGAACAAGAAAGAGCCTGTGTCGGGCTCTAGATCTTCTTTCTGTTCCAAACCACACAATCATTTCTCCATCTTCAAGGTAAGAAAAGAAACCCACCCACAAAAACTGATTAAAAAAAAAATCATAATTTTAATTATTGAACAAGGCAAAGTACACAGGTGCTAGGAGACCCCAGAAAAGGTTCTTGTTCTAAGAACACTAGGCAGCCAGCATCTTCAGGAGTTGAAAGTAAGCACAAAGCCCTGCCTTGTTAGGAACCACCTGGATCTCTCAGAGGGAAAACAGGAGCTCTTGCTATATACAAAATATGGGCTGCTCTGATACAGTTTTACTTATCAGACAGATTATGTGGCAATGGTTTCTGTAGCATCTGTTTACTGTAGAAGCTGAGACTACCTAGACACATTGTATTCATGCCTCAGTAGATAACATGTAGTAATGAGCAAAGACCTCATCTTCCAGAAGTCAACTCTGCAGGTGATGACTTCCAGTAAAGGAGAAGTAAAGAAGTGTCCTCTACATGAGCCCAGCACAGATCTCTAGTGGAACCACTAAGTTAACTCAACACGTATTAAAACAGTTTTTTGTACTTTAGAGTGTTAAGCACTCTGTATTATTCATCCCATTAAAATCTCCAGTAAGAGATATCAAGATGGGGGCTTCATTTGTTGGTCCTACTGTTGAAGTTTAATCAACATGATCCATATATTTCTTCTATATGTACACCAGAAACTCAAGAATTAAAAGGTCAGAAAACCCTCAACTGTACCGAACCGGGATTGCACAGTTTAAAGTATACAAACTCTTCTTTCCCAGCAAGCCAGAAGAGATATGCTAAACACACTTAACTATACAAGTTTGATGATGTGCAATGGTCTGTTTTAAAAATAAGAAATATTTAAAAACACACACAAAACTAAAGACTCACTATGCTGTGGAAGCAGGGTGCTCCTCCTTCAGGTCACTAGCAGGGCATAAACCTGTTGACTGTCAGAATAGATTGCTGACTAAATTCAGTTAAACATCTGAACTCAGGTGGGATAAAATTAATCTACAGGACCAACCTACAGTCATCAAGTGACCTGCTGGATAGTCTAATGCCAAGAGAATGTCTTGAGAGCTTGGTTTTCAAATCCATTTTTGCATATACTGCAACTCTTCAGAGAGAGACTGTTACTTTAGCCAAACATGGGAATACTTTCAAAAAGAACAGTCACATATCTAATCCCAGGGAAATGGTACTGCCCAGTTTCAAGTCTTTGACCCAAAGCAGGTTGCTGCTACAACTTTTATACACTTTACATGTAAACAAAAATTCACATTGCTTGCTTCCACAAAATCATGTCCAGTCTTAAATTTGCTTCAAGAATCTTTTCACAAAGAAACAGAACAGTGACCCTGCCGTAGACACCAGATAACTAAGAATTTCAGGTTGAAATTTTAAGCTCTGTCTGGAAGCTGTAAGCAGTGGAAAACAGGTTCTCTACCCTCAGACATGGTTAACCTGAAGTATTGCTGGCTTCTTCTTCCACAAAACTAGTTCATGAACCAGCAACATCTTAACCACAAACTACCTTAACTCAGATTCTCATAATGTTCCTATCTGTTAAAGAGATAAGCTAATCTATAAGAAATAATACCCTCAGTTTAGCCACTCCATTCAGTCTGGACTTCATGTGTTTGAGTCAATGATTTTACCTGGGACAGGCAATGTGGGACAATATACAACCATTCTCACATGTCCCAGGACATGCCATGACATCCAAACACAAGGATTAACCAATGTGGCCCACTCTACAGATGCATGTTCAGACTATTGACAAGCTCTGTATTCCTTCAAAAAGCTGCTGCTCCTTCAGCAGCTGACCACATTTGCAAAGGAAACTTCCTTTGCAGCTCACTATGTTTATAGCCAAAACCTAGTGGAAAGATTCCTTGTATAAGCCTAATATGTAGGGATCCTTCTATAACCAGATCAAGTTAAATGTCTTGGAACATTCACAATGGAAAAACAGGTATTTGAAGACTGATAACTGCACCCTTACCCTTAAGGGCAGGAAAAGCATCCAAATCCCACTGAGTCATACCTCTTGTTTGCAACGGCACAGTGGACTTCTCTTTCAAAGCACTCATGGCTCCACCACATGTTTAGGGGACAATAGCACGTGTTTTAGTTGAAGAGACAGTGAGACTTTGCTTTGGTTTTTCAACTCAACCTCACAGTTACATTCTTTTAAATGTCATTTTCCCCCAATGTTTGTGCTTTAAATAGCATTCAAGGCCTCCAAAGCAAAGAGAAGCTGCACACTAAAGGACTGCTGTGACCCCACAAGCACACTCCAGCATCGCTTTCAACTCCAGCTACCTGCCATTTCCTTGACTCCCCCACACTGTTTTCTCCTGCCCTTCCTCAGATTCCCTGCAGAGGAGAGCAAGGCTGCAGCTTCATCCTAGGCTGCAGCTGGATCCGTTATGATCTGCCTCCCAGGTGCAGGACAGAGCCAGCAGAGCAGCACCCAGCACCCTGTGCCACGCGTGCTGCCCAGCTCAGCCGAGAGGTGCCCGCCTGCCCCTGGCCCACGCCTGAGGGAGTAAAGAGCAGAGCAGGTATGATGGGGTGTGACAGCACCGACTGCAGCCCCGCTCCCCTGCACCCCACCTGCGGCAGGTCTGGCTCCTCCCTGCAAGCTCCTGTGATTATGACACTGTGTCCCATGGGACGTGCTCCCTGTCCCTGGAAAGCAAGGCCGACTCGCCGCCCTTGCACGCTAATTTAAATTCCCCTGTGCAAAGTCCCCCACTAATCAATACAGAGAGGATTCTATGTCAAAAGATGCTAACATGAATGAAAAGGAAAAAAAAAAAGTAATTTTACAGACACACAATCTGATAGTTGGCATGCTTGTTAACCACATATGAATAAATTACGTTCTTAAAGAGAGAACATACAAGAGATTTTTGTGTGGCAGACAGGCCTTTTGCACTCCATCAGCACACCGGATCAGGCAACAGGACCAGAAAGTGATGCGACAGCACAGAGCAAGTATGGCACCTTCTCATCAGCAAGCATCCCATCTTTGTATTCTTCTCTTAAACCAAGTTCTAACGGTCATATTTTTGATATGTAACCTAATACTAGATCTCTAGTAAGAGTAGACAATGTACAGTAGAGTTCAGTAATGTCTATGCACAGTTCAGTAAAATTACAGTGTTAAAAGCATAGTCAAGCTTCTGGCTCTTTTCCGAACTGTTGTGAAGTCAGGGACAGGAATTAATAGTCCCTGTATTCAAGAAACAAGAGAAAACAAGACAGTTGTCCATCAAACAGCATCCATTCTTGGATGGCAAATATGAATGGAGAACCTTCTGCCACCATAACGCTTTTAAGAAAAAAACGTTCAATTGTAGTAAAACACGATGAATGCATTTTCTTCTACAAACTTCAAATGAAATTTATGAACATGTCTTTAACCATTTTATGGGCTTTTTTCCACCTTAAGACATTAAGCAGCTTCCATTTGTCATTGAACAAACCAACACTGCTCAAATGAGGAAGAAGCCAGAAGCAGCCCACTATTTTGACCACGTGGCTGGCAGCCAAAAATATTAAAATTCTAATCTCCCTGTCCCTGTATTAATTTGACCTGAGCTCAGCTAAGTCAAAAGTGTCCTGACTTACAAAAGAATCATTATTTATTTTGTTCGGTTGACTTGGAGATAACTATTGCAACACCTCTTTTTGCCTGTTATACAACTAGAGATGAATACTTGTCAACTGTAATTCAGATGAACACTTTACGCAGAGTCAACAACTGCTTTAGTTAAGCCAAGAGAAGTCCAGGGACAAGTTAGAAAAGGCTAGTCTGTTTTATTTGAACTGAGCATGACCTCCAAATATCAGTTTTGCTAAATGAGCCATATTCTTCTTGTCAAGATCACTAATGTGCCAGGTTTGGGCTTTTTAGTATGTCCCACACTATTTACAGTATGGCAACGAGCTGCTTATTAAAACCTGCCGGTTCACTTTGAAGCTGGCTTTACAATATAATGACACTAATGCCCTTTGTCCCCAGGGAAGCAGGTGAGGAGGAAGGTGTACCACTGACTGTGAAACAACAGACACAGCCTGGGACCTTTTCAGCAATCCACTGCACTACTTTGCTAATGGTCTGAACTTTAAGACCGCAGATGACTGCAGCCCACAAGAGTATTTTCTAACATCAAAGTGCTTCAAAGTCATGCTGATAAAACTAATGCTCATTATGCCTCAGTTAAAATGCAATTGCAGAAAACAGGTTTTCTTCTTCTAGCAAACTTTTTTTTTTGTTTACAATTATATTCATCCCACTCCACTTAACGTTCTCCCCCTCCACTTGGTCTGTAGCTTCTGTCACAGTCTACAACTTAAACACTTCTTGTTTCTGAGTCCAAAGCAACCTGATTTTATCCTCTAGGTGCACGAATTTCAAATACAAAATTCTGCTCCCACCTTGACAAGAGGGCAAAAGCAATTTCTGTTTCTGTGCCTCTGCGAGCAGAGTTAATCATCCCTGGCAGCAATGACGTTATCACTTGGCCTCCTGTGGACACAAACGTTTTGCTTTTGGCAGAGTGCACCATGTAATAGCTATTAATCAAACCCCATTCCCCAGGAAAGGGTACCCCAGTACATTAGGAGCTTCTACTCACACCCAGCTGCAGACACGCAATGTATTCATTTTTTTCTAGGACTGTAAAAATATTTATAGAAAAGTGTGTTTATGTACTGTGCAATTTTTATAGACTGGCATGGAGGGAATGCGTGATCAAATGACTGTTCTTACCTGCCAAAGGACCGATAACATGCTGTTACATAGGACCACAATTTAAAAGAGCTCAGGCTGTTGTCAATTTTCTGTTTTCTCTACTCTGGTTTCACATTAAACCAAGAAGGCAGAACTCTTACCCAGCCATTTGTTTACGTGACAAACTGCACCCTTCCCACTGAAGGACAAGGATATGTCTGAATAAACCAAGGACTCTATGTAAATTAAGATACCTCTGAATTCACAAGCTGTAAATATGTTTAAGATTACCAAGAGCATTATTAATAATATACTCCAACAAATTCCCCAGGTCTGGGAAGCTGCATGGCACAGCCAAACAAAGCTCCCGAGGCGAGGGCAGCAAGAGGACCATCTAATGCTATTAACTCCAACCGCCTCTTAAGTGCTAAACCCATTCTGCTGAACAAACTCCCTGCACAAAATCCAAGCAGCATCACTGTTTCAAGAGAAAATACCTGCATTTCTGTTTTGTTTTCTCCATTTGCATTTTACCCAAGAATAGGACACCAAGGTACACAAGGATGACTTCAGCAGGCCAGCCAAAACATCCACCTTGCCCAATATGAAATCTCCAACCATGGCCAATACCAGGTATCTACAGAAGAGTGTAACACCAGGGCAGGTTGAATGTGATAACTTCCATGAGTCTTCCCCCAGCAATCTGTAACAGATGTCTTTGTATTTAATAGCTCTCATTGGATTTTTCTTCCACTGATTTGCCCACTCCATTTTTGAACACTGCTCTGTCAGAAGTGTCTTTCATCATGTGTGTACAAAGTAGGATACTTGGAGGGAGCATGACTGGTTTTCACAATTGTTGATAAAAGCCTAGCTCTCAGGAGAGGAGCACAGATATGGAAGGAAATACTTTAGGACTTTAGAGATTTACAAAAATCTGAAAGCAGCAAACAGAGCTGGGGAGTAAGATGACTGATTACAAAGCCCCTTAAGTAAATCTGTTGTTACTGGCTTTTTATTATGCCTGAATGGGTTAAACTAGAATTGTACCTTTTCCTTCCAGTGGAAATGGAGCTTGGAGAAAAGCACTTTTAAAACCTAAAAGAAAAAAACAAAAACAAAAACCCACACCAAGGCTTTTTTTTTCCTGCACTTCAAAGCACTCCCAGAAGGAGTGACTTCTTAGCGATCTGACAGAGAAGTAGGAAAACCCGAGTGTGCCCAAAGGAGCCGAGGTGAGACACTCTGATCACATTCTGCCAGACCCGGAGCATTTCACAACCATCTCAGATGCACTTCGGAAGCAGCAACTCATCACAATGGGAAAGTGCTCCCAAAAGGCAAAAGAAAAAAAAATGCAATAGTGTCTTTACTTCTCAGAGGAGTGCCCAAGCAAGCCTTCATCAGGGTCCACTTTATGGCAAGGATTCAATTCCCCTTTCTTTTTCCATTAGCAGAGTGCACGTAGCACACAACAACAGTTTTATTTACTTTGAGAACTGAGGAAATCCTCATGAAGCAGAACATATGCAAGTGCTTTACTTCTTACGTATCTCACGGGACATACTGCAAAGCCAGATTAAGCATCTATGTCAGAACACTTTACATTTTACAGCAGTTACAAAGATGGAACAGCAACCTAACTTTAAAGTCACCTATGAAATGGTGACAGATGGTTATCCAAGTACCTCCAAAGGCAACTGAATTTTTTTTTTTTTAAATAATGATTTTGTGCTAATGTTCAGACAGCAAATGTTATATGTAACAGAAGCTGAAATCTTCCACTAAGAGCCTTTTTTCAAAGACTCTTCCCAATCAAGGAGAAATCTGTAACTGTGGGGTTTTTTTTTTGGCATGGCCCTGGAGAAAAAGAAGTAGCACTCAATGGCTTATTGGTCTCCTCAGAAGGGAGGTTGCCTTTTTGTGTTTTGCACAGGGAGATTGCTTCCTGCCCGATTATCTTTGGTCATCCAAGGTGAATACAGAAAACATCTCATCAATCGCAGTGTGAAGATGACAGTAAGACTTTCTTCTTTTAAAATTTACACCACTTATTTGTTCACCAAAAAAACCCCAAACTCAAACCCAACATTCAAAACTTCAGAGACTCCCTGTGTTGTGTTTGACAATACATAATGGAAATTTATTCTTCCTGGAGTAAAATAAATTTGCATTTAGTGAACGACTATTCTGTTGTCAAATAGGTAGCATGAGTTCTGAAAACGAACGCTTTTCCTCTAGAATTGTTTTTGCAACTAGTGGCAGAGAAATAAAGAGCTTTTCTCAGAGTACCTGCAAGTTCTGGTAAATTTCTGCTTTCCTGGAAATCTTGAAAACTTCTGTTTAACCCCAAGGCAAATCACGGAGTTGAAGGAGTGCAGAGTAACTGCACGTCTGGTAGACGCTGCCTACCAGAGCAAATACTTCTTTTTCTGATGTATAGGTCTGGTGTGCAGTACTGCTACTGACCTTCTTTTTTGCTTGAACAACGATTAAGAAGCACTGACCCAATAAAAATGGGTCGTATTGATCTGTTGTTTTAATTTGTGTAACATGTCTCCCTTGGTCCAAAAAGCTCACCACCCGTTGCCACTTGAAGAAAGTTACTTTTTAACCCAGTTTCATTTTAGAAAACAGACCTTTTTTATTATTATTTTAATAAGTAACAGGATACAAAGTACTTAACAGACAGGGAGAATACACAGGAACAAACTCGGGCAGTTCACTGGCCTACAGAAAGGACACTGGATGAGTTCATACTGCATAGTTCGATCACCTGCAACAGTAAAAGGGGACAAAAACTACACTCAGCTCTTTGGAAGGGAAGAAACCAAACCTGCCTGGGTCTTACAAAAGTAACTTTACTGCATACAGTCTTTCTTTTAATTTCTGTTAGCTTAAAAGTTGAAAAGGGAATGGATTCAGGCAGTAATACTGACTGATTAGGCAGCATATTCCTAGGTCCCAGATGCAGGCGCGTCCCTGCCTTAAATCAAGAATTTTCTCAATATTCAAATGGCAATCCCTCTCTATTTTAACTCTGCTATTTAACATCATAAGAGAGAAATAGGGGAAAAAAGTTTTTTCTACTCTCATTAGGTTTTGTTCAAAACTTTCCTTAAGGAAATTTCACATCTCAATGCCTCCTCTGACTGAAAGGTGGAAATACTTTGGGGGGAGGAAGAGAATGAGAAGTGGTTTAGCAATATTGAAACAATGCCTCCTCGACACTTTGTTTTCATATGGTTGAATCATTTTATCCTAACTTTAACTGTATGCTTAGCCATCATAATATTTTTGAGGAATACATTGTAAGTTGTATTTCAACAGGAAAGCTGGAAAAGAGTTCTTTCATCCTTTCACGCCATGACTTCAAATATTTCTGCAGTGAAAAATGAAAATGTTTCCCAGAAGTGTTTTGACAGAACACTTTTCCAGACCTCCTTCCACTATCTCTGCTTACCTGTAACCGCGGAGACTTCCCCCTCCTGTCGGGGATGGCAATACTGCTCAGCACAGGCTGGTTTTCACCAGCACTTCCAACACAATGGAATGGATACGCCTCTGACACTGAGCACAAGCAACTGGCTTTTGGCAAGAGAGAGTTTTCTGCTCACACTGCAGCGGAAAATTTGGACTGGTTAAAATAAGTCTTGACAGTTTTGTCCTTTTCCAAGATTTAATTCATTTGCTGTACTTTAAGCTTAGTCCCAAATGGGTCTTTAAAGACACATTCTGTTTTCCACTGTATGATTTGTATTGCCTTACACAACTTCTATGCTCTATAGTAATTCAAAAACTTCCTTTAACCCTGCAAAAATCTCACCTTGATAGGCAGCCCTACTTTTTAAAGATACTGTCACATTTTCTGTATTTCAATAAATAACAAAAAAATAATTTTATTTCATCAAATCAGTAACAGTGACAGCAATATTCAGAGACAAAAAATTGTCCACGTATAAACATAAAAAGTGGACTGCTGCTGTCATCCTTACACATTTCAAAATCACCCTTACTATTTCAAAAAACAACCCTGTAAAAAAGAATTAACAAATTTCTGTGTTGAAATTTTTTTTCTGTGCCTCATTTTAATGCAGTATTTGCTTAGCTTGTAAATAAGAGATATTATATCCTCTAACCTCCAGCCTATGTACACACGCTGGCTCCTGACACTTGATAGGACTTCTTTCCATTTCACACAACATTTCCAGGACAAAACAGGTGAGATACAAAATCGAACCAGACCAAGAAAAAACCTCAGACAAATTAACCGACTCTCTCTCAGTCAAAATTATACTTTCCAATAATCCCTTGCAACTTTATGGGCTGCAAAGTACATATTATCAATATTCGGCTTCCACAGAGATATCCACTTTATTACAATGCATAGACGCTAGGAGAAAGGCCCTTCTCCAAATTTATCCCTCCATCCATCATCTTAAACAGTAGTAACCATGGTACCACTTTATAGCAACTGAACAGAACTGCCTGTCTGCTACCGAAAAAAGCACTATTATACTCTGAAAAGACAGAAATGGAAAACACTAAAAAATACAGTGGTTTTCTAGTTTTATGCTTTTAGGATTTCTTAAGAACAAAGTTCAGCCAATTTACATATTAAGAGGGTTGAGGATTTTTAAATTTAATTATTATGGTTCTGTACAGTTGGATGGAAATCCATAATTTCAGGTCCCAGTTTTCTTCTGGTTTCATTACTGCCAAACATTCACCAGACAAGCAAGGCCCGCCAAGAACAAAAATTAAAGAACAATCCTGCTGATTCACAAGGCACAACACAATCTAAATTTCATAACTGCAGAATTAGTGTCAATAAAGCCACACAAATAAGACATTTTCTTATTTTTAAACAAGAAAAACAGAAACTTCCCTGCTGTTTCTGAAGTCCTATTGAGGGCAACCATTTTTACCTTCCAGTGAAGCAGTCCAAAGTTGAAAACTATCACATTTACCTTTCCCCTAAGTGAAAAATATGCTGACATTTTGGTGTCTGGATGCTAAGAGGTTTGAGATACAGGTGGTTATCTTCACCAGAGCAGACAATTACTACTAAGTCTGTTTTAATTTCATTTCTCTTTAAGTAAACAAACAAGCAACACTCTATATTATCTATATTACGACAAGAATCCTCAAGTTTACACAATCCTACTGCAGCACAGCTGCTTCTCACCCATTTCACTGGAAGCCTGAAATCATCAAGTGTATTTCATGAAGCCTTATCACCTACCTGGAACTGTGTTTACAAGGAACTGTCAAATTTTTAATAAAAAGTACAATCTGACAACTGCAGAGAAGAGATAGAAAAAACATTCTAGAAGCTCAAAATTTAGCAAAACGAAAACAAATTAGTCATCCCAAATTTGTAACCTTATGATTTTTGTGGGACCTGGTTCTCATGATGACATGAATCTTACAGATATTAAAAGGTATTTAATTTAAATGAGTAGATAAAAGAGCTAAGCATTTGTAGATGGCATGAAGACTGAAGTCCGAACAGATGATCAGGGTACACAAATTCTACAAAAGCAGCCAAACTTGCTCAAATATTATACTTTTAGTTCACATAATCTACTATAATTTTCATAATGATGTTTATCAACAGTTGTCCTCCTCTGCTTTGAAACTTAAACAATAAAAGATACTTTATAGTTAACATCAGAATTTTTGCAAAGTCATACCTGAAGCCAACTGTGAAGTTACAAAATGATCACATGCTAATGAATGCAATTGATGTAAAAATATTATAAGACTTTAAAATAAAGATAGGCAAAACAATGCAGATGAGGGGAAAACCTGAAAAGTAATAAATAGCACACACACACTGCTAGGTTCAAGCAAGACACTATTACAGAGGAAAGATCTTATGGACATTACAGGAAATTTGATAAAAACTTCAGCAAAATACTCAGCAATTGATGGAGTATAAAGCAAGCAGAACATTTGGCAATATCGAAAGAAAACAGGAAAGAACTGTTACTACATATAATCATGGAGCATGTAACTCTAGAGGGATAAATCAAGTTGGGATCCTTCCCATCTCAAAGAGATTATAGCAGAGCTAAAAAAGGGGAAAACGACCAGCAGCACCATTGGTGCTACAGAAAGGCTTACATATGCAAAGAGACAACGATGAGGCTTTTGGCAACAGAAAGAATTCGACTGTCATACAGGCTGATGAGAAGGACCACTGATTTGACTAGGAGGCAGGGGACACAGTGAACTGACAGTCAGGAAACCCTACAAAAGATGGTTATTTTTGCATAAGGCATACAGCTAAAGGGTGAAGTTAAATGGCAGGTGACGTACCGAAGGTCAAAAATATGAATAAGTTTAAAATAACTTTCCAACTTAAAAATCTGAGAGTTTAAATAGTCATCAGTATCCCCAATGGCTACTAAATACAGTGGTTGAGAAGGAAAGGCCTCCTCAGAAAGCCTCTCAAGCCAGCCACTAACAGCTAGAGTCATGGGCCAGTCCAAGCATGTACTGCTGTCCTCAGCTTACAGTTTTGCCTTCTCCACCTCAGGAGAGCAGCTCCTTACAAGCAGCCTAGCCGCACAGCCAGGGCTGGCTAGAGATCCACGGGGACATACTGATCTTCAAGCCCTCCATGAGAAACTCAACACTTTCATCTCCTGTTTCAAACAAACCAATTTCAGAGGTGGCGGACTCACTCCACCTGTTTTTGGGCACTCAAACATCTCACTAGCAACCAAAAAGCACAATCTCCTTCATCGTTCTCATAGCAAAGAGATAGCCATCTCCAAAGGACAATTCAGATCATGAAGGCACAGCTTTATTACCTGGGGCCACCACAAAGGCATCAACCTAACTGGCCAGGCGTATGCCCATAAGGGCTGGCAGATCACATAAGTGACTGTGCCACCTGCTCCGCACTCCAGAGGGATAATTTAACAACTTGGGAAGGAAAAAAAACCCACAACCTTGCAGAAACACGTGCTTGTTCTTAGGCCTTGCTCGCTTGCCCTTCAGTGGTTGTGTCCTGCTCCTCAAGAGACTGGGCCAAAGAAAGGACAGAGTGGGAAACGAGAGAGGGAGAGGAAAGGGACTGGATCCTTTGTGTCCTACAGAAGTGTCCAACCACTTCAAGCTCCAGAGGTGAGATCCAGGTAATGGATTTAGTTCTGGGTATTGCTCTCCAGCCTCTCCCTTTGAGATGGATATTGTGGCTTCTTACCACTTAGGACCTTTTACACCACAGACAATAGACATAAACTACGCTTTG
This sequence comes from Merops nubicus, assembly GCF_000691845.1. Classification (NCBI taxonomy): domain Eukaryota; kingdom Metazoa; phylum Chordata; class Aves; order Coraciiformes; family Meropidae; genus Merops; species Merops nubicus. Next base: position 20,812 of record NW_008632884.1, on the reverse strand, counting down.
ATATCCTATGAAGCAGTCGATTCCCCCACCTCGCTGTCTGGAGGACTCTCCCCACAGAGCCACCAGAGGACAGCTTAAAGGCCAAAAGCCCAAAACGGTGAAACCCAGCACTGAAAAATCACTCTGAGTGCTTGAGAATAAATGGACATCCTGACACTTCACAGTTTAAAGTCAGTTTCAGACTAAGTTCAGAACACTGCTCATAATGCCTGTAAAGTGTAAATATCACAGATTCTGGAATTTGCAGGGCGGGGGCTGAGCCATTTAGTATACCCGAAGCATATATAACCAAGCATTTGGGAAAACAAACAAAACCCATGTCATAAAAATCCTCATAAATCCAGGGGGGGAAAAAAAAGTATTCAGTCTGGGTAGGAGAGAACACTAGAGGGTTAAAAAAAAAAAAAAATTAACAAATTATTTGCTAGGCCTATCTCTCAGAAGTGATCACACACATAAAACACTGAAAAGTTGCCTTTAGGATTCACCAAAAAAAGGGCATTTCTAACCAAATCCTAGCTTCCTTCCATAAAACTACAGAGGGAAAACATTTCCATATTTTCCCTTACTTGTATTCTCTAATTCTGCCTATTGTCAGACGTGCTGCACTCTCTGCAGGAAGGCTTTACAGCACATGAACCTCCAGATTGACCTTGTCTCTCTCTATTTGCGAGTTCTGCAACGTGCAACACCCAGGCCTTCCCAAAATAATCTTTATAATCCATTCAGAAACTGATAAAAAAACTATTGATCTAAACCAGAAAAAAAAAAAAAAAAAACAAACACAGACCACCTGCTCCTATTTTTTGATCCATTTGTTTATGCAACAATTGTAACACTAAATCCCTCCTACTGTCCCTACTAGCTATTGGGTTTGCATTACAAAAATCACAAAAATAATAAACTATTTTTATGAGTGTGTGTATATTACACGTGTGTATGCATTTGTGGACACACAACTAGGTATGAAAATGAGGGAGGAGGAGGGAGAGGAAAAGAAAGAAAACAAAAAAGTGTGAACCTGTGTGTTTATCCCTTGTTTACAGCTGAGCTCTTCCAAATCACAAAGTTTAATGTATCACAAGCCCACCGAGTCCCTTGCCAGACTTACAGCTCCAAGAATCCTACAGGTCTTCTGCAGAATACAAGCTGCACACTGGCAATTCTCTACAGCCTTAATAATCATCACGTAGCACAGAGCCCCCTACAGAATTAGTATTTCTTTGTGTTAGCTATAAGATCTTGCATTTAATCTCCTATTTGGGTACACTCTTCAATTTTCACAGCCCTGAAGTTGTCCTTGTTTTTATTTTAGTGTGCCCTAACTACTGAACTATGAATTTTACATTGTCAGCACTGTCAGAGGGAGAACTCTGTGTTTTAACGGCCTTATTAAAGAAGAATAATTTTTTTTTAAATGGTGAGATGAAGAAGCTGGCAAATTCTAGAAAGGGGCTGTATGATTCCTTTCTCCTCAAAAACCCTCTTGCCCAAACAGAGCTGAAAAGTCTGTTTTAAAAAAAAGACTTTGGACCTGTATATCAATAACCAACAACTGTCACTGTATTTGCTAATAATGCATAAGAAGATTAGTTTAATTAGTCAAGCACTTAATACTACTATTATTTGAACTAGTTTTCAGAACTGACACCCTCTTGAAATGAGGATTTTTTTTTTCCTCAGGCTACAATTTCACCCTGTTTACAGACCAGTTACATAGCACGGGTTCACCCTACTTAACCATAACACATTGTATTAAACATATCAAACTAGTTTCACCATCAAAGGCTCGAAAACAGTTTAAAAAAAAATATATATATACTAACAAATTCTAAAGCAAGTTATTTTATTCTCTTTTGCCATAGTTTTCTAACAGCCATATTCCAAAAAACCAGTGGGGAAAAAAATAAATCACTGCACTTTAAAAAAAGAAACAAGTGTTTCTTCCCTGAAAGAAGAAAAAAAAAAATCCTCCAAGTCAGAAATTTCTAGTAACATTAGAATACAAGGTATCACTAATAGCTATTTCATGATATTTAAATCATAGCAATGTGTCTAACTAACGATATAGGAAATAAAAACCATATGTGAAATCACTAATGAGGAATTTAATTTGAACACTAAGTCTTTTTCTCATCTCAATACTACAAAACCTGAACGTTTTGCAGAGCTTTTTTTACAAATAAACACTGTCCAGATTATTCCTGACATACTTATGAGCAACACAGAACATTCATTCACAGCAGTTACCAGACTTGAGTGCCTGAAACCCCATGTAACATTAATAGCTATTTTTCTTGCTCAGAGGAAAAAAAAAAAAAATAAAAATTTGTAGCACATGATTATCTTAGATTTCTATTAAACATACACTTACAAATGAAGAACTTGATTTGACTTTATAAACACTCTACAGTCAAAATCTACACTTCAGGACCAGGAACTCATTAGAAAATCCTGCCTTAGGAAAATGAAGAAACTAATTCTGAACAGAGTAGTTATTCCTTGAAAACAGACAGAAGACTGCACACACCTTACCACACTAATAGCTCTGATGAAATCCACAAAGCAATTAAGCAGAAAAGATACTGCTAAATGAAAGGAGGTAAAAGAGTCTGTCTGAAATACTTTTATTACCAATTATATACATAACAAATATAAATACAGAATATTCATTACCATCTCCACCCTCCAATCCAGCTTACCTATCCTTATTAAGTTGTTGCACATATACACCTTGAGCAAGAAATATTTTTTTTAATCCGTCACTTCATTGTCTGTCAATAGTTTGATTCAAACTATTTGACTGAGTAATCAATGCAAACTTTCACTCTGGCAGTCAGGCTTAAAGAGATAATTCTACACATTGCAATCTCCATGGTACAAAAACCAGCCATTTAAATTATCTAAAAGTAAGGGTTTCAAAACATGAGACTGAAAAGTTTTCTCTGAATCTGAAAGCTGTACATCAAAATGGTTTTCTCTGCAAAAATAAAAAACTCAGTTCACACAGCTTGAAAAATATTATTGGACTTGCTTCTAATTATCAGTCTTTGCTTCACTTGCTTAACAACACTCTGCACACACACAACGTATTTAAAGATCAGCGGTGACAAACATAAATATCTGTACCCCCTGGATTTTTAATAATAATGCTCTATACCCTGACGTGTTTCTCTTGTTAGCAGAGCTTGAAATCATGAAGACATGAGGCTGACTTCACTTAGAAGAGCATAGTGTTTAAAAATAACTGGTTTGTGAACTGAAGATGTGTCAACAACCTAGCTGCAGGTCTTCAAGCAACTATTTAGCCAGGGAGCAGAGAAGCCGAATGTACGTCCTCTGAGCAGGGTCAGCTGTGAGGAGCCAGGACGTGACATCGGGAGCTTTAAGCCCATGTCCTGTACTTCTCCTTGGAAGTGATGGGGATGGACAGTTGGACTAGAAGGGCCTACTTAATGCAGTACTTTTAAAACTACTGTAAGTTGTTCCTAGGATTAAAAAAAATAAATAAATCTTGAAACTTTCCCCAAAATTACACCACTGAAAGCTTTTCCAGGCAGTAAAAGGCTCTTTTACCTCATTTCTTCTTTAAGAAATTGATCTTTAGTCTTCCTCAGCTCATACACTTAGCTTTTCTAATGACACCATATTAGAATACAAACACCTATGTGCAGTGTTCATAGCTATTCCAGGAGAAATAAAGTTACATTTTCTCGCTGTTTCACCATTAGTCTTGAAAAGAAACAAAACCAAACAACTGTTACACACTGTACATCTGAATGCTGCTGCTGCAACACAACAGAAGACAGCATGCTAATTCAGGTCGCTAATTGGGTGGCATTCTGAAAGGTACTGAGCACCCTCAGTGCAGATGGCAGCCTAAGAAAGTTGAAAAGGCTTCAGCACATCACAAGATGAGGCAATGTCCTCAGACACCTCCTGCAATATGACAGTAAAGTTTGCTTCCAATAAAATAAATAACAACTCTCTGATTCTTCCAGCATTTTACAGACTTCTGCCTAAATAGCCCTTTTCCTTCTCTCCAGAGCATTTCCACATAAATCTTCTCCATTCCTTCCTGAGCTTCCTCCTCAGCAAGAAAGTTGATGTGCCTCAGCACGGTGAAATCATTGCTCTAAAAGCCAGCCTGCTCATTAAATTATTCTGCTAGCTGTGTGTTCTCTCATTAAAAATGTATAAAGATCAGATAATTGCAGCACGTATTATTAACCTTGTTTTCCTTTTTTTCATGTACAGGTTCTGTTTTGCTGCTGAGATGAAGCCCTGGAAATGGCAGAGGAAACACTGGGCTAAACTACAATACAAAAACCTCTCACGGCTTGCCTTCAAGAGCACAAGAAATCATGGTGCAGTCAAAAACACCTGTACTTTTATAGCAGGGTAAAATGTTGTAATCTTGTTGTATGGCTCCTACAAGTCTAAGACAAACAGTCTTGGCTTTAGTTAAAGGCTCCAATAGGGAGTTATTTAGATCAGCCAGACTAATTCACCTAAAATCTTCAAATATATCTGCTATAAACTTCACAGATCTCCAGGTTGACTCTGTCTCTTTCTTAGAGCTAGGAAGCGCTGCCAGCCGACAACCCAGCTAAAAATCCAATTAGGATAACAGCGCTTCTGAAACACACTGACCCATTTCTTTTTTTACTTGTGTTATTTTAATACATGTATACTCGCATTCTATTTCTGAAGAGAGCTATTTTCACTAGAAATCAATTCCCATTGAAAACAAGTTATTAGAAAATCCACCTATTGCACCCTAACAGAACGTATTCCCCAGAGAAACAGTTTCCCCGACTCCCCCAAGCAACACAGACAGTATGCAGCACACTGCAGCAAACTCTTTAAACATTCAGCAAAAGACAACGATCCTCCTACCTTCTTCAGCCCTGTCTATTCGGCACATTCCCAACGTGAACAGGAACATCTGATATAAACAAACAGCCATATCTTTCCCATTGCATCATGGCAAGTGATTTTCACATGAAGTGATGAGCAGCTTGTAGATTTTTTTCTTTTCTTTCTCTCTCTCTCTCTTTTTTTTTTTTTTTTTTTTTTTTTTTTTGGTGCTGAGAAATCCCTGTGTCTTATCTGGGGATTTTTCCTCAGATGATGAAGCAAAGACAGCCTAAACTCTGTTGCTGAAGGACTGCAGCCCTTCCCTCTCCCAGAGCCCTCCCAGCATATGGCAGCCAATCACACCCAGCTTCGTCAGCCCTACTGCTCTTAAACTGATCCTAACGGGATGATTGACACAGCAACACAGCACTTCTAATGTGTAAAAACAATGCATCCATACTGATGAACCAGGAATTTCCCCCGCACAGGGAAGGAGTTTTACTGGTGTGGTGAAGTGACACCTCCATGAAACCACATACGCAGCAAAAGCAACCGACTCCCTTCCCCTCCACTGCAAGAGCAGCTGCTCCATTTCTTCTACAAGGGTGTTGGAAGCTTTTGCTGCTAACCAGAAACGCTTGCACAAACACTGTCTCTGAAGCTGCAGAACTGCAGTGATGCTGTTTCGGTGATAAAGGTGAGCTGTGCACCAAACAGTCTCTCCTTTATTCTGACACGCAGCCGGAGCACACTGATTGAGGCAGCAATATCCTGATTTTAATGCTGCGTGTGCAGTGCCTGCATTTAACAGCAGTTCACAGGTAGCATCTTCCCAAACACTTGAGAGCAGCTGTTAGGGACTGCAGGTATGGGACGCTTCTCGATGAAAACCACCCATATGATTGTGTTTTAATATCCTCGGCAAATAAATCACACCGGCAGCATCTAAACTGCAGTTCTTGTGAGGGGTTTACAGCTGATGTTTATTTGTACCCAGGTCCTGGCATAAGGACTATGATACCACTTGCCATTCTCAAGTCAAACTGTGGGCAGCTCGATGTGCTTGGATATGCAAGGTCTGCTGTCAATCAGTTTTCCCACAAATCTTGCTGAAGTTTTGAAACAAAAGAACAAAGCAGCCAAGGATTATTGAACAAAAGTGGCAATTAAGAAAAACACAAAAAAGGAGCTTAAGCTGAAAGTCAATCTTTATCCAGAAGAGCATAAAGATTGCACTGCAATACTACTTCAGACAGCAGTTTATGTAATTCCAGCCATTACATAAAAAATGTGCAAAATATGTTTAGAATTCCACTAAAAGTTTAGAAATATGAATAGACAAGAGGAAAACAAAGCTCTCATTCACTGGCAGCTCTGTCCCAAGGCCCCATTGTTTCCTATGGACTGTTTTGCATATTATAAATGCAGCTTCCCAAAAATCCATTATTTCTCCATCCTGCAAGCAAAAACTCTCCTTTGGGCTCCACCATCTCCCACCCAATTTGTGAAAACCCTCCCCTCCCTGGCATGGCTGAAATATACTCCTGCCAAGGATGCTCCTGCCAGCCAGCCCTCACTCTCTGCTCAATCACCCCCTCTGCTCTATTCTGCCCTATATTGGGGGGGAAAAGGAAAGAAAAAAACCACACACAACACCACACAAACAACAATAAAACAACCCCCCAAAAAAAAAAATCAAATAAACAAAAAACCAAAAAGTTGATTCTTGTGGCTCTTGAGACAGCCTGGGACAAGGGTGGTAACCACTCATTGTTAAGACGGCCTGGTGCGTCTTGTTGGTATTTTCCACATTCTTTTGACTTTGCCAATCTCGAGCTGCCCATGTTAAAAATTTTCCATGCTGGACATCTGCTGCAGGATTTATTTACTTCCCTGCCAAAACACAGTTTGCCCATTTCTGAGATAGTCTAGGCAAAAACACATTGCTCTGCTACCCTTGTAACTCATTCATTGGGGAACTTCGGCTCCTCTGCCCATGTTGGGGCAGTCTTGAAATGCAGCAGAAAGCCGATTCCTTGGTTCTTCTGTTGTTTTTTGTTCGTTTAATCAAGGCTACATTTCTTGCTATACTTATGAAAATATTTTCCTATTTGACAAAGCTTTAAAATCTGATAGGATTCATCTGACAGACACCACCTTTTATTATTTTTCCTGATCCCTACAGTACAAACCCCAGAAAATGTTCTGCAGTAAGCGTCCACCGCCTCCTCCAGCCGCCCGTCTGTATGTGGCTGGAAAGGCACCAGCCCCACAGTGCGACTGAGCATGTAATGGGCTCAAGTTACAGGAGATTAGCAGGATTTCCCCTGTAACTGCTGCTCCCATCTGCCAGAGACCAGACATTGGAGCTGACAGCAGGAAGACAACCTTGCCTGTTGCTTCCATGACCCTTCGGCTGGTGCTCCACAGACGTGCAGGAGACAGGCCGTGCAGAGCACGCTGCAGAGGGGGGATGAGAAAGGTCAGGTGGACCAAAATGTGATGTGAAGCTGGGCAGAAGAGGGAGAAACCAGGGTCTGATCAAGCAGGTTACAAGGAAAATGATGGAGCCCAAGACAGAAAAGGAACTGGGAAAAGTAAGCAGTACAGCCACCATCAGTCAACAGGAGCCAGCCGCCCCTGCTGCGGACCACAAGCGTGTTCGTATGCATGCCAAAGAGCTTTTGTGGTCCATTAGTTTGCTTCTAAAGGGGGAGGAAATCTCCAAGTTCCCTCAAAACAATGCCCACAAACCCAAGACAAGTTACTAACGATACCCACAAGAGGGAAGGGTTCAGCACCCTATTTCAGCACCACTGCTTCACAGCACGTACGCCAGTCTTCAACCACTGCAAGAGCTTCAGCTGCAGATAGACAGGGTTGAGTTGCTCCCAGATATCATGCCTAGGATTCTCCCATCATGGACACAAAACTAGCAGCCATACACCTGCCCAGCTCCTCATGTGGGTTACTACATTTTAGTTCCCCTTTTGCCAAAAGATCAGAAGCCCCTCAACCCAACACGGCACGTTGAAAATAAATAACAACATATTTGTGAACCCTTGGGCTAGATCCCATTAAAAAGCTCAAGAGAAAATGTATGATCCTTCTCAAAGATGGCACTTGTGTAGTGTACAGCAAATAAGGCATAAGTTCATGGACCAAAGAAAGATTTTTAGAAAAATATCTGCTCTGTACATTGAGAAGTGAGGAGTTCTAAAGTGACTGGTCTCAAACTGAGATGTGCCCACACACCCATCCGTTTTTCATATCAGTTACAAAGAAAAAGGCTCGTATTTCAATTTTCAGGCCAATTTATACAATTGTATTATATATTTAATTGCAAAATCACATCATCTTAGAGAAGCTGAGAAATTCAGATGTCAAACACAACAAAGAATAACAACGGTAAATTCCCAACTCAGAAAACACCACCTGCTCTGCTTGACATGCACCTATAATTAATGAATCAAAGCAAAAACACTGCTGAAAGTGACTACTGCACGCAATTTTCTGAAGGTTGTGTATATAACTTTTGGAGAAAAGCAGGCTATCTTGGAAGTAATAAAGAGGAGGAGTACTGGAACATGCAGAATCCGCACAGTTGTTTTTAATTCTTCATTCTTGAATCATAGTGATTAGGCCTAATCTCAGAAAAAAACAAAACTTCTCCAATTAAAGAGAGTTTTGCAAGCATGGCATATATATATAACACTAACACTGAAGACACCAAGCAATTTATGTGACATTCAGTACAGCAGAAAGATGATTTTGAACCTTGCATAGATGATCAACTATGACATTTTGGTAAGTTCAGCAATGGCAAGAAGAACTTCAAAACTATTTCCTGTGTCAGTAATAGACTCTTCCCTTAGTAACTTCCCACAACTGCTACTACCAGCAAAACTCAACCTTGGTAGCTATAGTCTGAATAACAACATAAAGAAAAGTCAAGGCAGCTGCCAAGATTTTAATATCTAGGCATCTAGATCTATTCATGCATAATAACACTAATGCCATCCTTTACAAACTCTCTCTTTCTCTCTCTGTTGGGGCTAATGTGATGGTAGAAATAATTTTAAGCTACAAAACTAAAGAGTAATGCCAAAATTCAAGTCACTAACTGGAAGCAGGTATGCTGTTCCAAAAGAGCGCTGCTAGGTCTAATTTTGGTTTTAAAAATATGCCTATTAGAAGAACTTTTAGTCCAGGATTTCAATTGTTTTAACATTGTTTAAACACCCAAGCACCTAGACATCCCCACATCTCCCTAACCTAGGAAAACTGGAGATTAATTGTGCAGAGACATGAAAACAGACTATTCTATTTTCATCGTATACGCTGAGAGAAATATGAAACGAAAACACACCACAGGAGCAAGCGTATATTCAATTGACATGTTGGGATTCAATCTTACCAAAATTAAGGTGGCATATGGAGGCCTTCTAAATCCCCTCTCTCCTTCCGTTCGTTGCACAAGGAATTTAAGCCATGTATAAACTGTGAGATACAACCACAGGGGTTCAGACACACATGCAGTCTGCAGCCTGACTTTGTTGTGGGATGACACCAGTTCCTCATCAGGATGCAGACTGGGTACATGCGTACTGTGTCTTCACAGGGTGGTTCCAGCTGGGAAGGGTGATGAAGGCACTAGCCAGAGGAGAGCTGCAGTGCTCCCCAACCCAACCAGGCTTTGCAGCTGAACGTTTGAGACATAGCCCTGGTGCCTTGGAGAGCTGAGCTGCCTCTGGATTGCAGCCTTACGCACTTAGCTTGAAATATATTTGCCCAAATATAAACAACCACATCTCACTGAGTCACTCTACTCCCCCTCTCTCTTTATAGTCACTGAAGAGAAATAGGCATTTGTGGACTGTGATTCATCCTATCCCAGAGCAGCTATTCTAAGTCATTCCATCATATCCTAAAAGCATCTGTGTTTCTCCACTGGTTATGTGAGATGGTCACCCTTAAGCTCCTTCTGTCATATCCTTCATAAAACACGTAGAGGTGAAATCTTGCTACAGAAACAGTTTTATTGGGAACATAAGTATTTAGAAACTTAAGCTACATGCCCTGGATAACACTTTTGATTTTCAAATCCATTTAAAATAACCAAAGACACAAACATATGGCTAAAGAACACCTGTATTTTGACAATGCACAGTTACAGCTTTGGTGTAAATCCTCAGCTTGCCATAAGCATGTTCCAGCTATGTTGCTATATAAGCTACATAAGCTCGTTCTCTAAGCTATGCTGAACATGTTCCAGGGCTTTTTTTTTTTCCCCCTGACTGAACATCAATCCTTGCACTCACTCACACTTTCTTCCTCTGAACAACTGATTGACACCAAATTAACCGAAAAGGAGTCAGATCGGGATTGTCTTCTCAAATTTTTAATTGGTTTTGGAGGGAGGTATTTTTGGGGGGAGGGAAGCTTGGTAAAATAACCAATATCTTGGTAACTCCACCTATATAAGCTAGGCAATATAAACTGGCAAAATAATAAGCTAGGCAAAACAAACTGGCAAACCACCTATATTTATATCACCTTACTCTTAGAATGCAGACTTATGCAGAAGTTTTTTCAGGAAAGTGATTCTGTTTTTCTTTATGACAGCTGAAAAAAAAAGCTGTTTGCAGTTTGCTGATCTGAAATACCAAATCACAAAAGTATTAAAACATTAACATCTAAATTTTGGTCATCCAACCCCAGATATCTCGTGCCTTAGGGAATTCATGTTGGCTCCAATGGCCATTGCTGGAAAGACTGGGTTACTGGTACATCCTGGCTCATATCTGCCAGCCTCCTGTAGATGTCCCAGACATAAAATGGTCTACTATCATTTTAGATGCCCTGTGTCTAGGTACCCGTACCCATCCAAAAACATAAACCATTTCATCAACACGTCAGAATAGATCTTCCCAAGTCTTCTAGCAAACGTAAAAAGGTTATACACAAAACAGAAACTCTTTACCTTCAGCTGCTGAATCCTATACAGAATAGGTGTTTTATCAGCCACAAGGAAACATAGGGTAAAAGCACAAGCATTACTTAAACCAGCCACAAATATCCTAAATTCAATATAAATCCTTCTCTAACTGACTTCATGTCCCCTGTTTTGTACAGCATCCACCACACCCACCAAATTATCTGATGGAAGTCTCCCAAGCCTCTCAGTCCTGCTGAAACAAATAGCAAATGCTTGAGCCTTCATTAAAAAGGCATTTTTAACCCATGTGGTTATAAAGAACACTTTCAAAACCTGCCAAATCAAAGGGTACAACACTTGCTTTCTTCTTAATCTTTAATGCCCAACAATGAGAAGGTGTAAACCGCCACTACTCACTAATGTCTAAATTATCTTTAGCAAGACCCCTGTGTACTGGGAAGTCCTTCCATTCCTGATAAAAACATGCTCCTTCCTCCTCAGATCCCTCCATGACTAATTTCCTCTGTAGCTATTGTTCTGGCCTCAGATCTGGACTAGCTCCTATTCAAACCCACAACAGGAGGAAACCATTTGATAAATCACCTTGTCAGAGAGCCTACTAACCTCAGCCACAAAGTCATGTGGACATAGGAAAACCTTCTTGTGCTTCAGGGAGCATAGGTGGAGGATGCACACACTAAACTTCTGCCCTTATCTTGAGAATCTGCTGGCTTCCCATACTAGCCAACCTACTGGGAAGACAAAGGAGCAAGTTTTGTCCTCTAAAACATTCCTAAATTAAAAAAAAAAAAAGCAAAAAACACCATAATACATCACATCACTACACAAGAGAAGTATTCAAATTATGTTTTCTGCAGGTAAACCAAATATTTTTTTCAGCTTCTATGAAGCTCCATTTATCAGCCTCTAATGTATCCCAGATCCTGCATAAAATTCAAGCAATGGCTGCAAACAATAAATCTTCCAACCAGTGATGTAATGAGGACTCACTAATTATCCTTTAAATCCAAGCTCTGCTTTATTACTCCATTATAAACCCAAAGGGGAAAACATGCCACTGAAACTAAGCTACTTTTTGAATTTTCCCATCTTCAATTAGCACAAAAATAATTCAGCTCACTCTTAATTCATTAAAATGATCCTATTGATTTGCACACTCCTGCAATACAGGTGTAAAACATCCCATTACTGTTGAACAGTGATGCCAGCTCCTGTTTTCCTACAAGCTGCCACTTAATAGCCTGAAGTCTGTAGGGTAGATGCTCAGGGGCACGCAGCAAAATCAGCAAGTAATCCCCACTGTAAGCAGAGAAAATGGGCTCCAGGAGACTTCACAGAAACTGAGAGCCAATTGAATAATTTTTGGGTTTTTAAAATCGGTAAGGGTAGGATTCAATCCCTCACACTTTTACAGCAATTAATAACCTGCACATGTAAGAGCAAAGGACTCCATATAATTAATAAAGCATTACTCTGGCAAGAAGGGAAGGCCTGGAGTATGTAAGTACAGGGTTTTATTTCTTTCTGTGAAGTATGGATGACAGGTAGGAGAAAGCTACGCCAAGTGAACTCCTGGCAAGCAACTCATCTTTTGGTTAGCAGGCAGCTCTGTTTTGTGAAGTCTAGGAGTTTGTGTTCACATAGGCAAGCATTTCTTTAAACATCAGATTTACATGCATTCAAACAGTCAGGAGTTTTGCACCAAATTTCCATTTTCAACTCAAAAGAGGTTGCTTTGTTTCAGCTTGTGCTCTGATTATTATGGAGTGCCAGGAATACTTTTATTTGTATAATGTTTTTAAACGTTACATGTGGCTTTTTGCCTAGTTATCCTGCCACATGATACACAATAACGAACCTTCATTTTCCTCAATGTCATGCAACAGAAACCAAAAATAAGTAGCTGTATACACAGGAAGAAACAAGAATCGTTTTCACTCAGGAAAAATAAGCAGGGTGAAGCCGGGCAAGAAACAAGGTCCTCTAGCAGAAGCACTGGGTGTGGGACAAAACGGCATCCAAAAGCCCGATCTCTGACAACAGCATGTTTCAAGCAGCACATGCCAAGGCTTAATCCCACTACCTCAAAAATGAAGTCAATTACAGAAAGAATGTCTCCGAAACCAAAATGGACACAGGACTTCATTCACCAGAAGTCCAAAGATAGGAGGGCAAGTTTATTTGTAGGGAACAGTCTGTAAGGGGATAGTATCTAGGTTTCCAACACAGTGTACTTCACCTCTTCTGTATTTTTCTCCGATTCTCCCTCTCAAAAAAACCAGGTGTTAGAAAATTGACAACTCTGTTCATTTGGCTATTCCCCCCTCATACCAACTCTAATTAAACAATAAAGTATTAGCACTAGTACATATCAGTAGAGACAGAATAAGATTAGAAGGCATCCTTTCTGCTACTTCAGGCTTACTTAAAGCTAGTACTACACAGAAGGGACTGCAGAGGAAAAGTACAAGTTGAAAATTACCCAGATCTTCTGCTGTGGAGTATATAGTCCTATGAACTTAAGATCATAAGTCCAATTTCACCGCAGCCTGCCTGTTCTCTTGGTGATCACGGTGCCACCTCATGCCCTGAAGCCACCTTTGGCAGGCCCTCGAGGAGGGGTTTGCCTGTTTGGGCAGTATTAAACATCAAAGAGCTCTGCCCCTTCTCTCTGGGCTGGGTGAGACCAAAAGCAACCTGTTAATAAAAATAACCTGTAGGCCCTCAAGTGATGAATACTTAGGTCAACAATACCCATGTCGGTATTGGTTACTGAAGCATAATTATATGAACTACAAAAGCTGTATTGAGGACATGAAATTAAGTTTACCACCAAGCATCCCACAGTAGCTGGTCAACTCAGTTCAAAGGTCTGTAATAGTCTTCATTTGAGGGAATCTGAACCAGGCTCCTAGAAAGTTTGGTGGGAAGAAACCTACTTCTCTGAAGTTACCTAGTCCAGCCTCAGGTCAGCTATAGCTGTGCCTTGATGAGTCCCAGGAAGCTCCCAGGACAGAAACTAGCTTCTCTGGATCATCTGCTGCAGTGCTGCACTACCTCCTAGTAACAAGATTTTTCCAATGTCCAACCAGAATCTCCAAAGCAACAATTTGTTTTCATTGCCCCTTGCCACTGCCTGGCACTACTAAGTAGAGTTTGGCCCTGTTACCTTCATAACCACCCTGCAATAGATGTAAACATCTATAAACAGCTACTGGAGTGCCCCTTAGCCTCCTTTTTGTCCAACTAAAGAAGACCAGCTCCCTCAACCTAGACCCCTGTTCACAATAGTAGCTTTTTACTGGATGTAGACACAGCAACAGGACTTCATCTGAGCTAGAAGTTCTGCCTTTAACAAAAGCAGTGACTGCATGCTCAGTTCCCAATGGATGAACTAAAGAGACTTCTATCTCTTCCCTTTACTGTTGGCAGTATATACAAGGGAATATCACACAGATGTTTTGCCTTTTTTTTTTTTTTTTTTTTTACGAGTCTTCTTTAAACTGCTGACAGAAGGGGTAGGTTAAAAGCTCTGGATCCTGCACAGAAAGGTCCACAGAATTTTAGACCTTACTATTTCAGTCCTCTCAGATATTTCACGCATTGAATGCGCTTCCATTTTACAAATATATCTACAACAAGCCACCTAACAACAAAACATGAAGTTACCAGTGCTTGATTTCAAGAAGAGTTCTTTATAGGCCCTCCAAAACCCCAAATTCAATGCAGGCACTTCCAATTATGACCATCTTCATAGATTTCTTTTTGAGACAACATAACTCCAAGTGTATTGGCAGCTCAAAAAAAGCCTCTAAAAAGCCTTCAAGGATATCCCATTCATTCTGTTGCTTTTTTCACTCTAATATGCAGAAAGCAACAAGTAACTATGAACCCACTGACAAAACCACGTTGAAATAAGCAAAGTGGAACTACTGCAGTTTCAATGAGTCCTGCTGTTTAGAAAACTCATCATTTCAATCCTAAAAGCCTTCTTCAGTTCCAGACAGAGTAATGTTTCCCCATTTCCAGTTTGTTTCCAGCAGCAGATGTCACCAGGGACTCAGCAGCAGGGACCAGCTCTAGTAGGTTTGGCACTGCTCGTACCACAGAAGAAAAATGCTTCAATCATCTTTGAAACTTGTAAAGACCAATGGGGTGAGCTTTCTAGAAAGCGAGAACAATGCTATAATAATCCTCCTGTCAGGCCTAGGGCCATCATCACAATTCAGATGACCAAACCACTCTGCTGCTTCATGAGGGAGGAGTATTGAGCTCCACCCAGCTCTGGCCTCCAGTTATTGCCACACTGTTAAAGAGGCCTCTTTATAGCTCAGAAAGCTTATTGATTTTTCTTCCCCCTTCCTCTAATTCACAACAGCCAGGACGGGTTATTTCAAGAGAATGACTGACTGAAGCCACCGCCAACACCTCCTTCTGCTGGAATGTGCCTTAATCTTACCATTACTGCCATCACACCCTCACCCTTCCTGCCCACACTCACCGCTGCTCCCACAGGAGGCACAGCCAGGTCTAACCATACTCAAGATTCAGCAGCCTGCACCTCCAGAGAGATCTCCAGGGTGTCCCTGCCCCTCCTGGAGCACCCAGCAGTCTGAGTGGCACAGTACACCTCAGCTGGCATGGTACAAATTGCTATAGGTGTCAATGAATTGGGAAAAGAACCAGGTACCTTCTAGAAGCTGCAAGTAGCAGGAGAAATATGCTCCACCACAAACAGGAAGCAAAGAGCATAAAGCATTATGAAATGAAGTGAATGAATTGAGTAACGTAAGACCTGCCTCTAACTGCCAACAGGCAATGCACAGTCCCAGGAGTGAAATATCTGATAGGCATTGCATCACCCAAAGCTGCCTGGGTGAGATCTAAACCCTGCGTCCTTCCCCCCCCCCCAATGGTACAGCATCAAAGACTGGGGTACAACCAGGTGGCAGAAAGCACCTTTGTTCACCTGCTCCACAAACATGAAATTTAAGGGGCCTCTAGTAAGGCATCTTTATTGGATTTCATTAATCTGAAAAGCTAAAGCTAACATTTACTCACTTAAAGACTACAATAAACGAACGGCTTTAGCAAGGCTGACGCTAGTATCTTTTAACAGAAGGTAGCAAAATCATAGAATTCTTTCAGTTGGAAAAGACCTTGAAGATGAGTGAGCCCAACCATGTCCTGAATTATAAATTCAGAGCATCTATTCATTGAATTACATGAAGATTACATGGAATGAAAACGTCCTAGAATGATGTTTGGGGAATTTCCACAAGTATATTGACATGGGTAAATGCGCAGAGTTCCCCAAAACTCATCCTTCCACATTTTGTATGAAAAGTCAATTTCCTCATAGTTCCCTTGGCACCTTTAGAGGTCAACTCTGGTCCAACCTGCAGAGCTGGTCATATTTTGGACCTGACCCTTGACAAAGCAGATGAAGATTAAGGATATCGCACCAATACCGCTGTTTTGGAAAGAGCTTCACCTCAGTCAAGGGAGTGAAAGAATGATCCGTTTCCCAACAACCAGAGAAAGCCTCTTCAGAGTGAAAACCGAGAAACTTCAAAATCTTTTCCAGCTCACAGCCTGCCAAGCAGGGCAAGGGCCTGAAGGCTCAGGGAACCACTGACTGGTACCACTGGCAATGACCAACCACACAGCCAGCTCCTAACAATCACTGCTCCAGTGACATGTCCCAAAATCACCTTGATGTTTTCACATCTCACTGTATACTCAGAGAGGACAGAAATTCCAGATTTGAGAAAATGACAAAATAATTAATACATCAAAGCCTATGCTGAAGCCTTCAACACCAAGAGCTTTTAACGTCCACATAGACATAGAGCACTGAAAGTAAATGCTCTACTTTGTGAAAACCTTACGCACTTGGAAAGCCCTCTCAATTAAGAGGAGCACACCAACAGCTGGCTTATCCAACCCAAGTTCAGTACATTTAGACACTTCTGTACTTTAAAACGGGTTTGTTATTTTTTGAAACATGTGACTTCAACCTTCCAGACCTCCTTTTTGATATTCTCAGGCATGAAATATACATCTCACAAGGGGCACCTCATGAGGGCGCACAAAAATATGAACAGTCTGAGGCCCTCCTGGATAAACTAGGAGCAATGAGGAATAAAGGAGCAGTACAGTTTAGCAGCAGTGAGAAGATGCTCCCCCATTACTTGATCCTTCCAAAGCTCAGTTCCCTCTACACTACTAACATCAGCATCAAACCACCAGGTGAAACAGCCAGACACAGTCTCAAATTCTCTTAATGTGGAGACACAACAGACCTATTCATCCTTCAGCACCATCAAGTGATCTGCTATTGAGAAGCAGCTGAAGTTAAACCTACACCTGGAATTCAGTGGCAAGAAGAAAACAGCAGCAAGAGTTTGTAGCCATGGATAGACTCTGGTTTTGTTGCTTTAAGATACATGATCCCAGCTGGCCATAGGTCAGAAGTATTTCTGGACTTTACACTGACATTACACTACCATACTGAAACATTACTCAATGACAGTGTTGCTGTCTCAGCTCTACCCAGGCAGAGTGACCTGTGTCTCCAGTATGCTGCAGGCAGTGAGCACATGGAACCTTCCAGCCAAGGAAATGGGGTTTCTCCAGAACATGCTACGTCCTTCCCCAGTAATACAGCTGCATGCCACCATCCTCCCATCTCTCACGCTGCATCCTCACAGTGCTCATCCACCTACGTGCATTCTTACAGCTCTCTGTGGCTCTGGCCAGCAAAAGGGCTACCTCAGACTCCACAGAAGAACAGCCCCTGATAATCATCATTGTCACTGGTCACCCAACCAGAGCCAAAAACACCGGTCTGCAGCTGCAAGTCAAGATAAACTGGAGTTATTCAACACTTTAAGCTCTCTGAAGAAGTCTGCTCTTCCTTCATACCTGTAGTTGACTAAGCCATACCAACTATATTTTTATTCCAAATTTAGTTGAATGTTTTAATACTGTGCTTCTCCGAAGCCACACGCAAGTTGATTGTGTCAAAACCAGTTACCACAAATAATCCAACGACAATGATCAAGACAGCAAAAAGTGCAGGGGAAATATTAGCAGTAGGAAAAGAAAGGGATTGTTTTTGTTTTCAAAGGTTTATTCACCAGAAATGAGTGACTTGAAACTGAAAAGCATTTTTCATCAACACTCTTCCTGACTTTCACTTTAATGACATTTTAATGAACACTTTCTAACTAGCTCTACTTACTACTTACGTAAAGTTGCAAATGAATGTGGGAGAATACTGAATAAAGGTAACAAGAAAAAAATAAAAAGGAAAAGAAAATTCCATCAGGCATTTTATGTCTTGGATGCCTCTGAGAAAGTGAATAATAATTCATCTGGGGAAAAGCGATCCAGCAAAGATTTGCTTGGTAAAAGACATCTGGAAAGAAGTACACTGGAAATGAGTACCACAAAGTCTAACTTATGATAAAGGGACATGAAAGATACGGTGAGATCTGGAAGCCAATCAGATTACTTTGCAATTCTGCAAAGATGAAGGTAGCTTGTTCACATCTGTCCTGAGTACTTCAGCCCCAGACAGCTAACAATAAACTGCCAGAAAAAAAAAATTATAGAAGAGTAATAAATGTGATTGTAGGACTGGCTGGAGCCATCTGAAGTGAGATTTCTGCCTTGATAATTGACAGTATAAAAATACCTTCTTTGATAACAAGTTTAAATACGGTTCATGGTTATTTATTTCTGGTTTTTATTGGCAGGTTGGACCAAATTCTGAAACCTTCCAGTAGAACCACAATAAGATCTATGAGGGCCTATTAAAAGTGAGAAAAAGAAGGCAATATAAACAAGTAGGCTGTTCATTCACCTGGCTGCCATGGGTTTCAGTGAGAACATGCCAAACCTAAATAAATTAGGCTGTATAATTTTACTCGGTAGTGTAAGGAATAAAAAAAGCATGCAGTGTTGCTGAGATTCCAAGAGATCATCAGAGGATGCAAAAACATCTAAACATCTAACACCATCAGGCAGCAGTGGGAATACCAATTTAATACACTTTTTTTGCTTCCTGCCATAAGTTGTTGACAGAACTTTTTCCAGCATCTTGTAGCCAGACTTTTAGCCCAATAAAAAGGAAGACTTAGAAGGTTCCCAAAATGGCAGTCTCATGCCACTGGTGGCAGGATTCACATACCACTTTTGCTACAGTGGATATATCACTGATTAGGATTCCCTAGGTTAGTAGAAAAATTAGTCTATTTAGTATTGCACACTACAATTCTAGAGACTATGCAACTAGAAGAGAAACTATAGAGCCTCTGAATCAGAAAGGATAAAAATTTCACCCACCAAGTATTAGCAGTAAGCAGACTTTACTTTTAATCTTTTTATGACAACCATTATTTTACAAAAGCCAAATTTAAGAAAATGATGCTCAAATAAAGATTTCAGCATCACGATCCCAAACATACAAACACCAAACATATGAGGTTTTGCCAGGTCTGCTCATGCCTAAAAAACAGTTGATTTTTTCAGAGAGGGCATAAATGATAAAGGAGGGAAGTTTCAGAGGGAAAGTATGTTGAGGTGACATTTCATGTCACCCACCCACCCACCCGCAAAACGCAGGAGTACCACTCTTGTGGTGACAGCAAAACAAGCCCATCTCTTAGTAGGAAAACATTACTGTGTAGCCAGCATCCTGCAAGTTACTCTGGACGGACAGACAAGCCCTTAGATCAGCACAAATCTTAGGTGCAGCCCACTGCTATCCCAAATTTCACTTGCATGTAGATGAGCCATACCCTACAGCATATGAGTGTCAAAGACCAACGTGCCCCAGGTTGGAGCTCCAGCCTGTGTCAGAAGTTTTGCTGCTAAGATGTCCAGAGAGCAACACTGACTGGTGTCCTGCCACCACCTTATCACAGGAGAGAGAAACCACAGGGCTCTACCTGGAGCTCAGACACCCTCCAAAAGCGTTGGAGGTTGACACTACACAAAAGGGCCTTGTCCATAGTGGGAAGAATTACATGCCTTCCAGCAGTGGTATCGGCTGTACAGGATGTATGCAAATAGCACCAATGCCAAATACAAGTTACAAATTGGCATCACTGAAGTTGAAGCAACTTTTTTTTTTTTTTCCTAAGCACACTCAAAAACTATATGAAAGAAGCTTTCCACTAGTCCTGGACAACAACTTCAGAGCATTTCCCAGAGTTTAAAACCATACCTGGCCCTAAAGCTTATACCAGAGGTACCTTTTTCATCTGTGCAGCGTGGTATGTGCATGCACAAAGGGAAAACGGAGGACAGATGGCCAAACCTATCCATATTTACCAAGGTATGAATATTACATTAAAATCATAAGCACTAGGCCAAGTCACATGTTTAAAATTAATTACACTTCCGTTACTACCTACAAGTCCATACTGCTTTAAAAATCTACAAGTCTGAACAAGATACGTCAGTGTGACACGATCGTTTAAGTATATTAATCCCACATGGATATCCTCTGCAGCTGAATTAAAGGCACACAAGTTGTTCCGTGCTACCGTTCAAATGCATATTCAGCAACGTTACTGCTGCCTGTTGCCCTCCCAGCAGAAATGCAAATACACCTCAAAGAAACAGAAAACAAAACATCTGGAAGCAGAAGCCCATAGGCAATGTTCTCATGGCACAAAAAATATATGCATATACTCCACGTACAGGCAGAGAAATACACATATATGTACATAGAAAGAATAAAAATCGTAGATTTTCCGCACAGAACTAGCAGTAAGGAAAACGTTTCGCTTCTGACAGCTTTGTCCCTCCTGTCACACTCACCTTCCCGGGTGGCAATTCCCCCTCCCAGGCCCTGCCCGGCGCTACAGACGGCGGACCGCAGCGGGGCCGCGCAGGGGGGTGCCGATGTGGAGGAAGCCGCCGGGGCGGCCACGGCCCCACGGAGCCCTTTTCTTCTCCCTTCCAGAAGTGCCCGAAACT